>NW_010310090.1:0-4480 GCF_000700745.2 Antrostomus carolinensis | reverse complement strand
ATTAAAACGTAAAAGATAGAAAAATAAAGAAGAATTTTTTCATTCAGATTTCCTAATAAGCAATGATTATTTTCCCAGTTTCTATGGTACTATCACCATGGCAGCTAGCCATTTTAATCACAGGCATTAGAACACATTTCTAATAACATCACAGCAATAGCTTCAAAATATATTACATCTCCTGGTCACATGCAGCAGTAACAAATTTGTAAATTTCCACATGACAGGTCACTAATGGCATCAGCAGACATCAGGATTAGAAATGTGATATTTCAAGCATCTAATTAAAGAACAAGTTCTCGGTGTTCTTTAATTCTGAAAACAATAGTGTAAATATAACCATTGTGACAAAAATGAGACTCAAAATTCTTTCTCAGCTCGCTCAATTTCTACATGGGTTTTGCCCCATCTTTGGTTAACTAGTCAATGCATATGATTACTCAGCAGATCCTAAGAGAATGTGCAAGTGAAAAAAAATTCGCTGCAAAGCACTGAGTATCTGTGAAACACTGACAGATAAAAATGTCTACTTTACCCTTGTATTAAAAAAATATACTTTCTTCTGTGTACAGGTTAAGTGGTATTGAAGCATAGCATACATAGATTGAAATCTTGATCAGAGAGCATAACTCAGTGTTCTGACTGATTAAATTTTCAACATACAACGTGAAGCATACTAATTTTACTAAATGTATCATGAAGTATTTGCAGATACACTCATTCTGAAAAGAAAAAAAACCTGAAGTATTAAAAAATACTTTCAGCAATAGTAATCCTCCATTTCTCTTATCCTGAGATTTCTGATTTGTTTTTTTTTTTCAAATTAAAGTGTATTTCAAAAGGCTGAGAGGTTCTAAAATATTAAGTGACTTTATAAACCCTTTTAGTAAAAGCTAATAAGCAAGTTCAACGATTTCTCTGTTTCAAGCCTAAAGCTTTGCAAGGGTCCATCCAAGAGATATTAAGGTAAGTACAGATAATGTCAATAATATTCTGCAGTAAAACACTACAGCAAAGCACTATGACTAAAAATCACTGGTATAATCATATCCCAAAATAGACTACTTAAAATAAAAAATACTCAATACAGAAGTAATGCTCAGAAAACAATATAAAAACAGAACTGTAATTCAAGTATTTCAAATATCCAGTATCTCCATGCTTGTTAGATCTACAGTTTTACTCTCTTGGGTCAGTAGTTGGGGAACTACAGCTAAAAAAAAAAAGAGACTAGAAAATAGTTGATAGTGAAACAGTTGTATTTTTACATTTACATGCATATACTAATTTAAAATAAAACTAATTAACTTCTATCAAGGATTTGAGGACAGTTCTGCCATCTTATCCGGGACACTTGACTTCCTCAGTTTTGTGTCATGCTTTGTCTTAGGAAACCAAGAATAAAGAAATACAGAAAGATGCAGTGTAACACACCTATGCAACATTTATATTGCACCCGAACTGGCAAACTTCTACTCTTGCATAAGACTACAGTGCTGAACTTTCAGACCATCTAGGCAGCCAAGTTAATCTCCCAGTTTTTTCACTAGGGCATGATTAATTTGTTCAGAAGGTCCACATACCATTTAGCTCTGTGCTTTGGTCTAAATATCTATGAATACATTTGCATGACTGTGCAGTGCATATCAACTATAAATGAACTGGCAGAGTACAAAATCTTCAACAACAACAACAAAAAAAGCCTTTCCTACTTCTTTCAGTTCTGAATTTAATAACAGTTGTACTTGATATTTTAGGGGCTTGCCATTTCCTTAATTAAAAGTTTATGTTTAATTTTTGCTTAATATGAGTCCCAAGATATTTTAAGAAATTCAAGTCAAAAGGAGATTCAGATTTCATTATGGTTTTGGGAATGCAGAATATATTAAACAGAAGGAAATTTCATTAAATACTGTAAGATCTGAGGTCTAGACTATCTGGTGACAAATATTCTGCTAAGTTCCCTTAGTCCTTTCCCTCCTTCGAAGCCAACTTTCTCTCCAGCAATACATAACTACGGGGGAACATCTTGCCAGTGTTGTTCTCCTCCTATTACGGCTACAGAATTTACTGTATCTAAAGGCAATAATGAGCTAAATAACAATATGTGACACAATATGATATGCACATTTTTAAAGTTCTTATGTGCCTATACAGTAAATAAAAAATGTAATAAAATACCATTTTTCCCCAAATATCACATCAGTGAGCTCATACAAGACTTTACATGATGTGAAAACATCACAGTGATTACATTAAAATATATAGTTTTAATTTAAAATTAAATGTTGTACCTACAGTACTTTGGCTAATTAAAACATAGATTCCCTAATTTTTTAATAAGCAACATGAAAGGCAACTATGGTATAGCAATGATTAGCACAATGATTGCCTTGGTAAGATCTTAGTCAATGTTCATAGGCTTGCATACAACTCTACAAAAATCCTCACCTGGAGTCCTGTTCACTGAAAGTCTCTACAGTTCCTGGCCTTTTTGCTGAATCTGCCAACATGACTATAAGGGAGGTGAGTCGGGGGCAATGAAAGATGTAGAAGGAGGCTTACTATGCAAGGACTAAGTACATTCCCACCTGCTCATTCCATGCTTACTTGGAGTCCGTAACATCCAGCTATTATCACCCTTATTTGAATTTGTATTGGTAAACCAAGACCAAAATCTATATCCCATTTGCAAAAAACTACCTTTTTCAAAAAGAGATACATTACAATTAAGCAAATGATGAGTTATTTTTACACTATACCTAGAGCAAATTATTAGTCTATTACACCTGATCTCTACCCAGACTCAAACTCTTAATAGTTAATATATTGTACATTAATTAGGCTGTCCTGAAGATGACTGAGCTTCCTGTAAACTACAAACATAAAAATGTAGTATCACAAAAGAGCAAGATTCACAAAAACGTCATTTCTATTCCACATCATACCATCATTTCTGCCATGTGGGCATACAGGGCCCACGTTGGTTCTATATTCCACACCACAATCGATGTTACAGCTTTATCAAAAGCATACAGGCTTGTAATAGAAAGTATCCCAGAGGAAGGTAGGCATCAATACTCAGATATATTCCAGATGCAAATGGGGAAACTCTAGCTTGCCGCTGTGTGAGCGGCACGTGCACACCTGGGCAAAATCTGGCCTTCACCCATAGAAGGAAGACCATTTAATCCATTCACATCAACAGCAGAAAATGTAGCCAGATCCGGCCTCAACAGCTATCCCATTCACGTTTTAATAATAGATTATAAAAACAACAAAACAACACTTTTCCTACCAACAGCACTTTCAATTCCAGAAGCTTTATATACTTCACTTTAAATCTGTGCCATAGTAACCTTTTTAAAGTCAATGTCATCTGTAAGGACTAAGTTAAAATAAAATGTGGGCCAAATTTATCAGACATTAGTTTCCTTTGGATACAGAGCTCAGAACGCTGACTGTGTGTCACCCTAGATGTGATTTGTGTATGTTGCATCCAGCAACGTATTTTAAACTAGTCCACTGCAAAATACTTGCCCTGATCATCAGTTTCAAGTATTTGAGATGCTGAAGGTCAAATGAGAAGTGTGAAAGATTTCTTTCTGTTTACATTAAATGTTTATCTGTATGTTAGAAATTGTAGCACTATTCAGGCCTAGGGAGAAAAGCTTCAAGAGTTTATAAAAATATGACAATTATAGTTGGTGAATATAAAGGTGCATCTAAGGGACAACAGAAGGGACCTCTTGCAGTGTGGAGCTATGTATGCCAATGCAGCCATGAGTATCACTCTGTATGCATGATACTGACCAGCGATGAGGAACTTATTGTGACAGAACTGCAGCAAAAGTAGTCAACAATTTATTCTTTTATTTTCAGCACTGGCTCATTAAGGGCTCTGTATCTTTATGTCAGATAGGTATTTAACAAGCCTTCAGAAACAGCTTAAAACAGACATATTCCTACAAGCTCCAGGGTAAGCGTAGGGGTAGCGAGCTTTTTAAATTTAGATTATGTAAGGTCGTGTGCCTCACTGCATTATGTTCTATATGCACATTATATCTCACCACACTATGTTGCGCCCTGTGAACTCCAAATGACCATTATTCACACAGATCCTGACAGATTCCCTTTTGTAGCTCTCTCGGGGAGAGAGCAAGTATCATGCGTATGTCTAATATTTATCGGAATGAGGTCAAACCCCCAAATGTCTTGACAAGGTCCAGGAACCACAGAAGGAGATACCACCTGCCCAAATCGGCCTCCTGGCCAAGCGGCACCGGAACACCCGGCCAGGGAGCAGGCTCCTTTTATCAGATAAAATGCAGGAGCGAAGCTAGGGCGAGAGTCTGCAATGCAGAAGCCCTTCCCGGAGCTCATCAGTGAGCTGAGGGAGACGGGGCGGGGGCAGAGCCGGCAGACCTGCCCGCAGCTCCCCCACGACAACCCGAAGCGCGGGGCAGGGGCTGTTTCCAAA
>NW_010310089.1:280-13406 GCF_000700745.2 Antrostomus carolinensis | reverse complement strand
TTCTTTTATTTCAGAGTTGCTCAATTTTAATGCAATTGATATAATTTCTAATGCCCTACCAAGGTTAAATTTAAGGCTAATTTAAGTTTACTTAACCAGAAAATAGTCTTTGTCTTTTATTCCATCTAGTCTCTGGATGTATTTGTAATACTTTCTCACTTTCTTTCTTTGCATCTATCTCAGTGATTTATTCTTCTTTTGTTTTTCTTCTTTTATGTATTTCTATGTATTTAGAAAAGTCAACTGGCATATTGGTGGTTGCACAGTACTCATGGGACCATACAATATTTAGAATAATAAATTGGGACCGTAAGTCCACTGTGACTTTGCTGACTTCATTTTAATTTAATTAAGAGGTGAAGAGGGGTGTGAAAATATTAATTATTACAATAAGCTATAGTACCATTTCATAAGGTAGAAACATATTTCTGTTGAACAAAGTGTTTTCATATCACCTGTGGCCTGAAGGGCAAAGAAACTACTGTGATCACCAGTGATGTACCATTGTTGATCTGTGGCTGTCTGGCCATGTGTGTGACTGAAGGGGGATGACTGTGTAAAGCAGAGAACAGAGTAGGTAGGGAGATGATTTTCATCAAACCTCCATCTTTTTATCTCTCTATCCACTTAGTTGCAGAGGCTGAACTCCACTGAGATTGTCAACAAAACCATTATTCCACTCATTGCTCAATGTGTGTTCATTTTCTGCTGACTGACTGCTTCCAAGATCGATGCATTGTATGCTGATCTTGTTCTCAGGTTCATTTTTCTGAGGGCAGTTCTGTGTAATCCTCCGTTCATCTGCGTCATGAAAACATCATGACTAAGAAGTGACAAAAGGTTGAAATAATAGTTCACCTGTGGGGAAACTCAAGGACCACTCAGTTCACTTGTGGGGAAACTCAAGGACCACGGAGTGATAAAATCTTTCACCTCTCCTAAATGGAACTACAGTCACAGTTGTTATGGTTTGTGTGCTAATTTTTGCTTTTATTTTTATTTGTCTGTTAATTTCCTTTTTTGGTTATTTTTAAATTTATTAAAGGAGTTAATATTTGTGTTTTGACCCTCTGATGGGAGCTTTTGTTCATAGATCTGGGAAGAGGAGATGGAAGGAAAAGTAAAACAGTAGATTCACACGTAAAAAAAAAAAAACAAAACAAAACAAAGCAACCAAGCTTTTCTCTTCTGTGTAGCCTAATCTGTAGCCTACAGGGATGCTGTACTGCTGAAATAAAGAAATACTGGTTTTTTTTAAAAAAAAATAATAATAATTTGAGTCTTTCTCCCCCTGTAATGGGCACTGGTGAGGCTGCACCTTGAATGCTGGGTCAGTGTTGGGCCCCTGACTCCAAGAAGGACATGGAGGTGCTGGAGCGTGTCCAGAGAAGGGCAACGGAGCTGGGGAAGGGTCTGGAGCACAAGTATGCTGAGTTTTGGAGCAAAAACTCCTGAGAACACTGAGACGTAGATTGCTTGATGTACGCTATTTCTAGGACACATAGATTGATTTTACTAGGAAATCTAAAGTACTAAATCCGTAAACCTGAAAATTACAAGAAGGAAAATATATTTCTGTGAAACTTTAGGTTACAGGTTTTCAGTTTTTTTCTTGTTTCTTTGCTTGCTTGCTTCTATTGATTTTAATTTCAGTCGTATCTAAGTAATAATGATAGCATGGTTTTTTATTTATTTATTTTTTTTACTTTCTCAGGAGTAGGACCCTGTCATATTCAGAAATTGGAGAATGTGTTTCAGCTTGTCTTTAATTTTGAGCACACACTGCTCTAAGGGAGGGATAAAACAATACTTTTTACAATATCTTCCTACTACAGGGCTCAAATTCTATTTCCAAGACATTTGTGAAATATCCTATAAACTCAGGATAATCTGATTGTAGGATGGTACTTATTTAATTAGCGTTTATCCTTATCCATATATTTCATAGAGCCACAGAATGCTTTGGGTTGGAAGGGACCTTAAAGCTCCTCCAGTTCCAACCCCTCTGCCATCAGCAGGGACACCTTCCACTAGACCAGGTTGCTCAAAGCCTCATCCAACCTGACTTGAAATATTTATGATAAGATAATTCTTTTTTACATGGATTAGGTATGGACTAAGACTTTTAGGTGTTTGTGAATTGTAATTGTATACAAATAAATTCTATGACTTAGATTGTTCAGTTGTTAATGAATAAATATGAAGCTTATTTTTTAAGCAACATAAATATAAAATCTTTCTGGTTTAGCCACTTGTACTACAATGAATTCTGATTAGAGGTAAATATTGTCCTGTCTTGATAAATTAAATCAATTGAATCTGTCGATTGCAGTGTGGAAAACCATTTCAGTTTCTGCATATATGAATAGTAATTATAGTATGTCTTTTATCCGTGTCCAGAAGTTGCTTTCCCTCTTTGTGGTAAGGGAGGGAAATTCATCTATATTGCTTTTCCTAAGTGAATAGCATCTGTCACAGAGTATATGAAGATGACTTAGGTCCAGATATAAATCTGTGCTGAAACCCAGTAATGACTCATATCTTCAGTTCTTTCAATGTAAGCCCCAGTGTAGACATTCATATTTCAGAATATGTGTCATATTTTGATTTAGTTTAAGCCAGATAAAAATGACTTAAAATAATGACTTAAAAATGATTTAAATCAATATAATGCAGTGTTAAAGTTAGGAATGTTCATGCAGAGACTTAAAATAGCATTAGTCTATACATGGAAGTGTTCAAGGCCAGGCTGGATGAGGCTTTGAGCAACCTGGTCTAGTGGAAGGTGTCCCTGCTGATGGCAGGGGGGTTGGGACTGGGTGAGCTTTAAGGTCCCTTCCAACCCAAATAGTTCTATGATTCTATGACTGCAATTTCATGCGAACTGTGTATGTAAAACATCATTTAAAAGCTTTACAACCAGTAAGAAGCTCTGCTACACTGTCCTGTTTCCCAGTCTGTCTCAAAGCCATAGCCATCTCAAGCTGTTTCTGTTACATATAGGAGCTGAAGGGACAGATCTGAACATGATGTGAGAAGGATTTCCTCTGAGGAAACCTTTTGTGCCTGGGAGAGGACACTCTGAGTCAGCTGGTGGTGCTTCTTCCCATTTGTTTGGACCATGTGGCTTCCACTGCAAGGATGAGCAACCTGGTGTAGTCTAGTGGAAGGTGTCCCTACTCATGGCAAGGAGGTTGGAACTGGATGATCTTCTAATGATCTTGGGAACTGGATGATCCCAAACCTTTCTGTGATGATG
This sequence comes from Antrostomus carolinensis, assembly GCF_000700745.2. Taxonomy (NCBI): domain Eukaryota; kingdom Metazoa; phylum Chordata; class Aves; order Caprimulgiformes; family Caprimulgidae; genus Antrostomus; species Antrostomus carolinensis. Next base: position 10,147 of record NW_010310089.1, on the reverse strand, counting down.
AGGGGGAGGCTCTCCTGCTGCTGTTGTCCTTTGGAAGCAAATGCATCCTGGGCTGGAATTGGATATCCCCATAATTTTTACTCTGCTTTGTCTCGTATAGAATCTTTTACACCTGTATAAAACAGGTAGAAGGTGTTCTTATTCTGATTTACTTGTAGTGTGCAGAGGAGTTGATGACTCCACCAAATGCCAGGCACTAGAGAATGAATCGAAAAAGGGCAGTTGATAGCAGTGGAAGTTAAATCCCCTTGTGTTGACATTACTTTTAATTTTGTTAGGAATGGAGGAGTAGCCAAGATTTTAGACAGCTGAGAAATGAAATGTTCATTGAGAAAGGAGAATTACTCCCTTACCACCTCAAAAAAAATCGGGTAGTTTAAAGCTATGACAGAATAAGAAAATATATTTGAAAAAAAAAGCACTAAACTTTGGCCTATACCCTACGCTGTGGTAAAGAAATTGTTCATTAACCTGTCTTTAATTAATCACTTTTACATGGCTAGAAACTATATATCTGAAAGCTTTATACTGGTTCATGGATGCAGTGCATTTTTTTTCTGTGAATACATGAATGTTGTTTAAGAAAGGAAAAAAATAATCTTAATTTTAAAACATTTTTTAAAAAATCTTATAGTTGAGTGCCGAGTGAACTTCAATGAGTGTACTAGAAGTCCATGTAAGAATTACAGTATAGGAAACATTTTAATCTTTCCCCACCCCGAGGCAATAAAGGTGCTGAAATATTATGTCGTTTAGGAAATTCTGGATAACTACATGAGCTTGCAGAATACATTTTGTTTCACAAGTACACAGACATGCATAGCATTATACAAGGGGAAGGAAAATCTGAATAATTCATTCTCAGTCACCACTCATAAAGGAACAATAATACAATGATTTTTTTTTTTTCTAATTTATCCATTAAAATTTGTAATGTGAAATAATATGACCTTGTTATTTCTGTGAGGGATGATCAAGACTGGAAATAAGGTTTTATTTAAATACAACGTGGTGATGGATGAGAACATTTGTCCTTACTCAGTCATGTAGTCTTAGCTGTAGAAACAGTGGGAAGATGAGCTCATCAGATTGAGACATAACATTTATAAAGTGGAAAATAGAACGTAGTGATACATCTTGTCAAACTACCAGAAAGCAGAGCCCTATCAGAATTCAAATGGTCAAAAAAATGGGGTGTGAGACACCAACAGGTTGTTGAAATACAGTAGAATGTGGTAGGTGTTTTAACAAGAAAATATTGTACTGCTGGTGTATACAAAACCAGCCTTTTCTTCAGTGCCCATGGTACTGTAGGAACGTGATCAGGAAATAGGATTCCATGATGTTAGAGGGAGTTTGTGACACAAACAGACTGAATGCTCACTTTAATAGCACTTCCTCAAAATATCATAGATACCTTTAATACCTGGCTTCGGGGAAGACAAGAGGCAATGGGCACACACTGAAGTAGAGAAAATTCCATTTAAATCTAAGGAGAAAAATTTTACTGTTGAGTGATTAAACGGGGAGGTTGGATTAGATGGTCTTCACAGGTCCTTTACAGATTCTGTCAGTGATTCCCAAATACAGGATGAAAATTGTTTAGTAATTAATCATATAGATAATCTTATTTACACCCCAGGCAGTTCTTCAGTTCCAATTACAATGTAATACTTGTTTAACTAGAAAATGATTACTGTTATTACTTTTATTATGAAATCATGAGTGTTAGGTTGTTATCTCTGTTCTATGCATTGTGCAAATCGCTCTGTCTACTGCTTACGAGTAAAAAGAGAAAGTAAATTATGTGATGAATTAGTGTTGTCATTTTACGGGTGGAAAACACAGGCTGAAAGATCAAATCCACGTGCTTGATGCTTTTCTATGCATAACGCTCATTCCCACCCTTGGTGACCCTGTTTGAAGGTATGGCTGGATTAGAAACTGGACCTCAGAAGTCCAGGTCCCAGTCTCATCAGTAACGGTTGCACCAGCCGTTCCCTGAGTTGTGTTGGAAAGCAGAACAGGAGTTGAGCAATGATCATAGAATCATAGAATGGTTTGGGTGTGAAGGGATGATGGTAGTTACCAGGAGACACAGTGCACATGTGAGTGTGAACTCTGGGGTGGTGTTGAAATACCTCGACTAACTTTAAGCAATTATTGTACAGATAAAGCTGGAGTATTATTAGGTGCTAATTAGTGTTGTGATATATTAAAAAAAGACAGGACAGATTCAGAAAGTTTTTCATTGAAGCAATACCTCAGCACTTTCAATACCAAGTGGTAGTTAATTCGGTAATTATAGAATAGTAGTCACTGTCTTTGTGCAAAGAGGGAAAGTATGTGATGTGGTTTGGAGACTGGAACACCGTCTGAGCCATTCCTGTAGCGCTGCCAGAGGTCGTTCATCACATCCTTGGGAAGGAGAAAATACCAAATGGCAGGTAAAATATTTGAGGTTCATTTCAAATTTAGTAAAGCTTTATTAGAAGAAGAAATGCAGCTCCTGTTCTCCTTTGGCAGAGCGGCTCTCGTTGTTTTAATGGGTGGGAACAATTAGGCTAAATTCTGATCTTCGTGCAGCACAGGAGTAAAATCACTTCCTACAGGGAAGTTCTTGGAATCATCCCTGTGATGAAGTTTTAGACCAGCGGCAGTTTCTGCAGCTTTCCCTTATATAATAGTGAGTTAAACTGTGGTATAATCTGTGACTGTGTCTGATGCATTTTTGTCTCTTGTATCTATTTTTGTCTCCTGATTATTCTCATTTTTTATGGGAGATGAATAATATATCAGTGGTGTAGGTGTATGTATAAAGGGTTTTTTCCTGCTTTAAAGAATAACACTTTTTAACTTTTATATTCTATTCCCTACATATTATATTAACATTTTTTCTATAAGATGAAATATGTTTCTATTTTTATATTGTATAAATTTAATGAAGAATATATTTAGTTTTAATATCTGTGCCTGAATGGAAATTGTTTCTGATGGTATGAAACTATTAAATCCCTCCAGTTAAGATTTAAATAATGATTTATTGTTTTTCTAGATCCTGAAGCTATTTTTTTTCTTCCATACATAGCAAGCAGTCAGCAGAGACAAGAAGCTGAAAAAATAATGACTTAATTACACTTAATTAATAAATCCACTGGATCACAATAAGTTAATAAAAGTGTGTGATAATGTATCTTCAGGACAGATCACTGTTTGGAGGAAACATGACTGATGTGATCAAAACATTCCTTGTATTGCCATACTGCGTATTAACTGGATACATAATTTTCAGTTATTCAGAAGTATAATATATAACTGATGAGATAAGATAAATAATGACTAGTGACATGCACTGGTACCATTTCTGAATTTCAAAGAGAAACTGCAAACCATACAATATTTCAAATTAAGCTCAGGGTTAGTTATAAAGGAATCTTACTACATTTTTCTCTCTGAGTTTTCCTTCGTTGCCTTCAAACACAGAAGAAACGAATCTTCTGAAATTCAAGTGACTTTTACACCAACCGTGTTGTCTATGAAGTATTTGAGTTTTGGCATGAGCTTGTCAGAGACCATACGTCCGCGATCTGTTGATTAATTAGGCATCACCATTATATTTACTACCAGATGTTTTTTACTTCAAAAGACAAATTACATTTCCAGGTATTTGAACAGCTGCGTCGTGTGCAAAATGAATGCAGGTTAATGTGGTACACACCTGCCTTAGAGCGTTGGTGTTCTTCAGTGGAATAACGCGAAGAAGCTTCAGATGAATAAAATATATAAGTAACCATCCATGACTGTCACATGTCATAGAATCATAGAATAGTTAGGATTGGAAGGGACCTTAAGGATCATCCAGTTCCAACCCCCCTGCCATCAGCAGGGACACCTTCCACTAGACCAGGTTGCTCAAAGCCTCATCCAGCCTGGCCTTCAACACTTCCAGGGAGGGGGCATCCACAAGTTCCTTGGGCAACCTGTTCCAGTGTCTGACCACCCTCACAGTGAAAAACTTCTTCCTAATATCTCATCTAAACCTGCCCTCTTTCAGCTTAAACCCATTTCCCCTTGTTTTGTCATTAACTGTCCTTATGAAAAGTCCTTCCCCAGGTTTCTTGTAGCCCCTTCAGGTACTGGGAGGCCGCTATAAGATCTCCCCGGAGCCTTCTCTTTTCCAGGCTGAACAGCCCCAACTCTTTCATAGTCTGTCTTCATAGGAGAGCTGCTCCAGCCCTCGGATCATCCTGATGGCCCTTCTCTGGACTTGTTCTAACAGCTCCATGTCTTTCTTGTGTTGGGGGCTCCAGAACTGGGCGCAGTACTCCAGGTGGGGCCTTACAAGAGCGGAGTAGAGGGGCAGAATCACCTCCCTCGACCTGCTGGCCACAACCTGCTGGCCATTATATATATATATATATAAAAAAAAAACACAATGGAAGCAGATTGAAGGGTTAAAAAAAATAAAAATCTGTTTGGATCTGCACTTAATAGGGCAAATTTATATATGTCATGGGGATACCTGGTTTTTAATTTGCATCAGGAAGTAGCTCTGTTGTGTCAGAGAGTTTCTACACAAGGAGTAGCCAAGTATTCTTGGTGCTCCCTGGCACTGTACGTTTGGTGTTGTTGAATGTACAGTTCCTGCCAAATGCTATAAAGAAAAATGTTGAAGAAAACCCCAACCCAGAACAAAAGAACCAACTGTGTTTCAGTGTATGCAGTTCAGAAAAGGACGATGATTTTTTTCTGAGTCAATGAGTCATGGTGTGAATTGGCACCACAGGAGTTGTGGGGATTTTGTCAGGTAAATGGGATAATGGCTGTGATGAAGACCACCCACTCCATGGTGTCTCAAGAACAAGTTCCACACTGAGCGGCTGAGGGAACTGGGGTTGATGAGCCTGGAGAAAAGGAGGCTGAAGGGAGACCTTCTGGCTCTGTCCAAGTCCCTGAAAGGGGGGTGGAGAGAGGTGGGGGTGGGTCTGTTCAACCAAGGAACAAGGGACAGGACAAGAGGAAACAGCCTCCAGTTGTGCCCAGGGGAAGTTGAGATGGGACGTGAGGAAGAATTTCTTTGCTGAAAGGGTTCTGAGGCATTGGAAGGGGTTGCCCAGGGCAGTGGTGGAGTCCCCATCCCTGGAGGGATTGAAGAGTCGTGTAGACACAGTGCTGAGGGACATGGGTTAGTCGGGGACTTGTCAGTGTTGGGTTCATGATTGAACTTGATGAACTTAAAGGTCTTTTCCACTATGATTCTATGAATGTTATTGTTGATGAAGATAAGCAGAACAGAATATAACCTCTGCTCAAAACCAGATGAGTCCTCCTTTATTTTCTGTGTTTATAAATTGTGCGTTGTAGATGCTCTGCCTAAGAAACGTTAAGTAGTTGTACTTCAGAGGTGTTTCTATTTCATAATTAATCATGCGGTTTCTAAACATGTTCATTTTAAAGCACATTATAATCTAGTGCTCTGTCAGCGTGAGACTCATGAGACACTGTGAAATGTTTTGTTTTGTTTTTTCCCCCTAACACACACAGGTGGCCAGAAAGAAGGAATGTGCAATGGAGATTGTTAATATAGAAATATCCTAAGATACAGCATTACCATCTGAGAAACTAAATACACTGCGCTTTGACATGGAGGATAATTAATTGTACCATCAGTTGCTGAAGACAGGTAAAGTGAAAATCTCTTCCATTCTTTCATTGTGTGCCTACTAAGGTCTGCTGTTATCTTCTTTCCAAGCTTTATCCTTGACTGTTTGTCTGTACCTTTTCATATAATTATATATGGATTTATAAGGAAAAAAGAAGTATTTAAAGGGGTGATTGGTGATCAATTTTTAGGACAGATCTCAAACTGACATTTAAATTGATAACTGTAGGCTCTGCATTGGTAGCAGAAGTAAAATTATAGGGAATGAATTTCTTGGGACTCAGCTTTGTCAGTCTCGCAGTCATGTTTGTGCTCAAAGCGTATTCTGGGTCTGGATGCCAGTTGGGTCAATAATTGAAGAAAACATTTGGAAAACTCTCGTATGCTGTCGTCTTGTTTCTGACTTGTGCAGCTTCATAAAGCAATGAAATGAAGCCAAGGGTGGATGCTGTTGAGCTCTAAGCTGAAGAGAGAAAACATTTAGCATCAGAGAATGGATTTTCCAAAGGCAGAAGCCTCCTTTCTTATCATGTTAATGTCAGAAATATTCTGCTAAATGTAGGATCAGACAGAATCACAGAATGTTGGGGATTGGAAGGGACCTCGAAAGATCATCCAGTCCAATCCCCCTGCCAGAGCAGGAACCTAAATGAGATCACACAGGAAGGCGTCCAGGCGGGTCTTGAATGTCTCCAGAGAAGGAGACTCCACACCCTCCCTGGGCAGCCTGTCCCAGGGCTCTGGCACCCTCACAGGAAATCAGTTTCTTCTCAAGTTTAAGCAGAACCTCCTGTGTTCCAGCTCACACCCATTGCCCCTTGTCCTACCATTGGGCATCACTGAGAAGAGCCTGGCTCCATCCTAATCACATTCACCCTTTACATATTTATAAACATTAATGAGGTCTCCCCTCAGTCTCCTCTTCTCCAAGATAAAGAGCCCCAGCTTCCTCAGCCTTTCCTCATCAGAGAGATGCTCCACTCCCTTCATCATCTTGGTGGCTCTGTGCTGGACTCTCTCCAGCAGTTCCCTGTCCTTCCTGAACTGTGGGGCCCAGAACTGGACACGATATTCCAGATGTGGCCTCACCAGGGCAGAGTAGAGGGGGAGGAGAACCTCTCTTGACCTACTAACCACCCCCCTTCTAATGCCCCCCAGGATGCCATTGGCCTTCCTGGCCACAAGGAATGGTGGGATGGTAGTAGCTCGGGCAGCCCTATAGCAGACAGGATGCTCTACCAGAGTTTGTAAATCATGGCAAGTAACAGAATCACAGCAACTAACATGAAAAGTAGTCAAAGCGATAGATGACATTTTTATTCTTGAGTTGATTATATTACCTAGAAAGTGTAAGTATTATTCATTAACGTTCAGAAAAAGTCTGTGTGGAGTCCAAGGGATGTGAGGCACAGCACGAATAGAGTGTTTTATTAGAACCTCAAAGTTGATGCGAGCACAGTCTTTTATTTTATATTTGTACAGAGGAATAAAGAATCATGAGAGGAATTTTGGGCACAGAGGAGTTTTCAGTACCATGGCTCTGATTTTTCACTTCTTTGCATCTTTGTACAATCACAGTTGTGAAAACTGAATTTTGATAGTTACCAGCACTGGAATGAACATTTTCCATTTTCACTTTTCAAATGATTAAATGGATTTTGAGACCTATTGGTGATGAAGAATCAGTTCTAATTATTTTTTCCCATATACTAGAGTTTTCTGAGGTATTTTTTTTTCCTACATGTGAGTATGCTATTAAGTGAGAATTTTTTAAAGTTATAAGTTCCACAGCCATCCAAGTCTTTACAAAAGCTTTCCAGATAAAAACTGACAAAAATAGAAATAATAATATTATGAGAACATCAGGGTTTTTTTCCATTATCTTTTTTCCCCAAAGAAAAGCTGTCTGTATAAATCAAGGAAGAACATTATTTTCATCTAAAGAATAATTTGTTTTCTTTCTGGTACTTTTCAAATGCATAGCAAATAATTTTACCGAAGAGCAGTTTTTAGTATGCCTTGTAGTAGAATGTTACTGTATTTTGCGATAACGCTATTAGAAATTAATGGGCAATGATGAATATCGTGTTTTGGAGCCTGCTGAGAGGTGTTTTATGAAAGTTTTTGATGTGTTGATGCAATCCATTTGGAGAACTTTCAAAGATGGTGATGAGCTACGGTTGAATAAAGTTGCATTGGTTAGCATTGATTTAGAGGCAAATTGAAGAAAGATAGAACTTCAAAATGATTTTTTTTTTTTTTAGGGGAATATCAGTAAAGGGTGAAAATAAGGAGAAATAAATAAGCTTTTTTTAAAACTGTGCAGTGACTGTAATTCCCTAAGGGGAAAAAAAGGTTAAAGCTAACTTTGTACTATAGGTATTTATTCTACTACTGCCACTTGTCTGAGAATTCCTCTCTCAAATCTGTGTAGCACCTGCTTGGGGGAGTTCTGCTCATTTATTTAGAGTTTGGGTGGGTTTTTATTTAGTGACAGGTTGTATCAGGAACTTTTTTGACTGATATATAAAATTCCTTGAATTATATGTCTGGTTATAGATAGTACCATTGTCAGTCTTCAACTTCCAGAAATATTTTTCAAAATACATTTTAGGTTAACTTTCTTATACTGCAGCAGGCAATTGTTGTGTATGAATTAATATTAACATTCCATAAATGACTGCTTTCAATACGTGGTTTTCACATTGCTTGAGGAAGCACAAATGGCATATATGGTGTTTAGATCATCTAACTACCCGTACTATTATCTTCTGAATAAAATGAGAAATTCCCAGCCTTCTATACTGGGTTTGTGTGACCAGCTCTAAGTAGCAGGGGGGCTACAGGGGTGGCTTCTGTGAGAAGCTGCCAGAAGCTTCCCCCGTGTCTGACAGAGCTAATATCACCAGCTCCACCACTGGCCAAGGCCAAGCCCATCAGTGATGGTGGTAGCACCTCTGGGATAACATAATTAAGAAGGGAGGAAAAAAACCTGTGCAGCACCAGCAGCAGCCAGAAGAGAGGAGTGAGAATATGTGAGAGAAACAACTCTGCAGACACCAAGGTCAGTGAAGAAGGAGGTGCTTCAGGTGCTGAAGGAGAAGATGTGAGAGAAACAACTCTGCAGACACAGAGGGCAGTGAAGAATGAGGGACAGAGGTGCTTCAGGTGCTGGAGAAGACCATGGAAGAAGGGAGGGGTGGGGAGAAGGTGTTTTAAGATTTAGTTTTTATTTCTCATTATCCTACTCTGATTTGATTTGGAATAATTTATATTAATTTCCCCCAAGTTTTGCCCGTGACAATAATTGGTGGGTGATCTCTCCCTGTCCTTATCTCAACCCACGAGCCTTTTGTTGTATTTTCTCTCCTGTGTCCAGCTGAGGAGGGGAGTGATAGAGTGGCTTTGGTGGGCACTTGGTGTCCAATCAGGGTCAACCCACTACAGCTTGCCATGATGATGTAGGGATGTATTACAGCAGTTAACCTTTTTTTTTCCCCTCCCCTTCAGCCTAAATGTAGTTTTCAAGTTTTTCAAGATCAACAAAACCATTTTTTGCCTAATTTTGGACATAAATTGGATAAAACTATAGCATTTAAAGTAGTGTGTGATAAATACACTTATTATGGTGTCACCTTTTTTTCCTGAGTGGCTTAACTTTAAATAATATCATAGTGTTTAAACAACTTCTGTTGTAATGAAAACAAAAATTGGAGTTTATGGCAGTTTTTAATGAAAAAAACTGTTCAGGTGCATTACCTATACTTGAGCAGTAAAGATTTTTAACCACATCTCTCTGTAAAAACCTTAAGAACAAAAAGTAATTTATTTTCTTCGGCTGGTGTAACTTAAGGAAATTGAAGGTTTAAAACTAGGAAATTTTCTTATCTTTTGAACTAGAAGAGACTTATGTACAATGCAGCTGCCTTCTGAAGGAGTTGGCCCACCCAAAATTTGTTTTGAGTGCAGCAAATCTTTTCAAACATGTCTCAGAAAGCCCTTAGGCTGAGCTACATCTTTCTCTTCCATCACCTATGAAGATAAATGGATGTGCCGTAGGCATTTTGCTCTTAGGGGTCAAATTCTGCATCGCTTGCCAAGGTTGGGACAAGTAACCTTTCTTTGAGAGAAAGCAAACGTTCTAAATGATGCTTGTTATGAACCACCAATATGTCAATAGCATCAATTTTCCAAATTTCATGCTC
>NW_010310089.1:0-262 GCF_000700745.2 Antrostomus carolinensis | reverse complement strand
GCTGAACTTATGTCCTCTGAGACTTTGTCATCTGCATCAGCAAAATTTCCTTGGAGCTTTTCCCAAGGAGTAGGATGAGAACCAATGCCCTGTGAGGAAAGCAGATATGCTTACAGCTCTGCAAGCTTTAAGTACAAGACATCTATTAAAAATAATGGCTCAAGACTTAATGACTTTGTGATCCACATAGTATAGTCCTCAAAATCCACTGCAATAAAATAATTTTAAAATATCTATTATAAATTAATATTTATAATAATTA
>NW_010310088.1:175406-200875 GCF_000700745.2 Antrostomus carolinensis | reverse complement strand
CCCCCCGTCATCTTAGAACTGTCTTTTGCCATCACTTATTATCAAACTGAGTCACTCTCAATATTTGGATGGATGTTCCATGCAATGGCCAACACCAGTCACCTGGAGGAGGGTACCACAAGCCTGATGGGGTCTGTGTCTGTCCCTACAGCTGGTGCTCAGTGGAGCTGGTTCCTCCCTCTGCCTCCAGCAGCCGCACGCTGTGTCCTGCAGCGCTGGCTCCAGCACCTATTTACTTTATAAATTCAGGCAACTATCATTCTGGGCACGTTTGTTATTTGTGTTATTTATCTGATTCCTTTGTGAATCCTCCTGGGCCCCACGAGATGTATTATTCTGATAAATTCCACAAGCGTTCTCTGCATTGTGTGGAGGAATTCTGGAAAAAAAAAAAATAGAACCCTTTGATTCACTGGGATATATTTTACATACCTTGGACTTTTCTAACTAAAAGAGGCTGACACTTTGAGAGACAAAATCCCAGCAAGGCTTTATCATTAGTTAACAAAGTTCTTTTATGGTATTCTTCCTCTCTGCTATGTCAAATATATGTAGATCCAATTAATATTATTGGAATTTGAAAGAAATCTTGAAAGCCTCTCAAATATTAGACTTTGAAAAATCTTGTTTCCTGGATTCATTGTGTGTGCTCAGTTGAATTTAATGGTCTTGTTAGTCAAAAAAGGCTCCAAAAGCTTTTGAAGAATTAAAATTACTTTGTATAACTTAAAAACATACGCATTGTACGCACAGCTTCAAGTACTCCTGTACAAGTTTTTTTTGTAGAGTTTATACTTTGTGTTCTTGCTTTGATAGTACCATTTTAAAGCCGGGTGCACTATGTGCTATAAGGGTCTGTTTCAGGGTAAGTTCCAGTTTTCACCTTCTCTGCCCTGTGCAGAAGTGTGCCAAATACCATAGATCTGACTATTCAAATTTCCTATTCAACTTAAAATAATCTCTCCTTGCAAAGAAGGGTAAGAAACCATCTGTGTGTTGGGTGCATGTGTGCCTCATTCTTCATAGAGGATCTTTCATCTTGAGGAAGCTAACTCCAGAAAAACATAATTTAGAAGGTCTTGATTGCTGTAGGAACATCTGTGTAAGTGCTGAGGGATGCTCCCCCGGGTCTTGGAAGATTAGGAAAAAGTATTATGTAGGACTGTCCGGGAAGCTTTGCCTATAGCACAGGATAATACAAATGTAGTCACAGAGTGAAGTTATGTGGAATGTCTCTAGTGTAGCTGTTCATAAAGGATTGCTCTTGTCTTCTGGGTTTTCCTTCCTGTTCTGGCTCAAAACACGGGTATGTTATTAAATGATATAAACAGTTTCCACTCAGTGCTTTAAATAAAAGGTGGAAGTGAATCTTGCTAAAGGGAGTGAAGCAGTTTGGCTGCCTGTAGGCCAGTACAGAAGGGCTGAGATTTCTGGTTCGGTGGGTTTATTGGTTTATAAACCAATTGGTTTATAAAGAATTATGAATTTAGTTTGAGGTTATTTCTGGAAAGGCACTTTCTGTTGGTCTACAGCATGTGATTAATAGTGAGAGCAACACCAAGTGCATTAAGATATGAAGTGAATCTTGGAGATCTGAAAAAAAAAAAACCCCCAGCATCTTCTGGGATCTGGGATTTGTTGCTACTTTCCTATTAGACACCATGGAAAACAATCTTCTCTGTGGATAAAAGATAGTGATATTTGGAAAGTGGAGCTCTTTGGTTAACAAAGCTTCAAGCTTTGTTGAAGTGCAGATTTTCTGAAGCTTTTCAGACGTGCTTCAGCACCATGAATGATTTCAAAACAAGATTATAATTAGAATGAAATAAAACTCTTGCACCTCAAAAATTAAATTTGGGTTTCTTTCTGCATCCATCTCCCCAGTGCAAACTCCATGCTCTCTCTCTGTGTGACTCTTCTGCAGGGTTGTTTTCTTGCTAGGGCACTTTGTATCAAGGTACTCTTAATACTTTACAAACCAATTAACCTCCCTCCTCATCTTCTCCTTCCATGGTTTTTGGGAACCTATGTCAGACAGAGATTTCCTAATCTAAATTTAGTTCCTAAGTCAAGAAATTTATTTTTTCAGTACTCTAGATATTCTCAGGTTCATCACCATTGAATGTTATCTCGGTTTAGCTCGCTGTTTCTTCCAGTTTTGTTTGGGTTTTTTTAAAACTAAAGCTGTCAAACTTACCCAGCAAAGCCAGTGTAGTCCTTATCACATCTAACCTTGTACTGATATTTAAAGAGATCTTGCTAAGTAATTTAAATGCTGCTTTTTGTCAAGTACCCCCCCCCCTTTTTTTTTTAAGCTTGAAAGTGAGGCCTTGTTACATGGGAGGGATAAAAGAGGTTTCACAGTTGTTAGCTAACAAGTCTGGTACTTTCTTTGCCTTTTTTTGTGACCATTGATCAGCTGTGGTTACCTTTTGCATGCATTAATCTTGAGATGGACCCTGACATTCTTCTTTTAGTATCAGTGGAAAAAAACTCAGTTGAAATTTAACCTCTAGCATTCAGCTGTTTTCAAATTACACTCTTAGGCTGAGACTTGATTTCCTACCTGGAGACTTGAGTAACAGGGATACCCAAATAATAATTTTAATCTCTAAATTATACAAAACTGAGATAACCTGCTATCATTTCGTTGTTCCTTGTGTTTTCTCCTTCTTCCCCTTTACTTTCTGTCACAGTGGTCTGAGCACTGTCCTCTTCCAGTGGTGAGTAAATGAAGAACTCGTGTATCTAAACTAATGCTGGAAGTCACTTTGCAGTAGCAGAGGGGAGCAGGGATACGTGGGGCCAGACAGAGCAGGCGAAGAGTGGGAAGAGATGAGACGCTGTTCTATTAAAATAAAAATAACTTTAAAATACCATATTCTATGGTCTTAATAGTAACCATTAAATGGTTCGATTCTGTTACAGTGCAGTGTCATGTGCAAGCTCATCAGCCGTTCTAATCAACTGAACATCTGCAGCAGCTTTATCATGGTCTCCAGTGGGTATTACTCTCCCTGCTAGTTCAGTTTAAGTGTTTTTTTTTTTTTCTGTTATAATCTCACTTTGGGGCTAATATCTCTGCTACTAGTTTGAAATTTGGCTGAAATGCAGTACTTAAGTTTTCAGGCAGTATCTCAGTTTCTCTTTTTAAAAAAAACTTTGCATAAAAAATATTTGAGCGTTTTATTTCTATTCATAAGAGAGGAAAGTCTCTGGGGCTGAATAACTTTTGAAGTGAAACTTCATAGACATCAGTGCAGATTAAGCTGCCTTGGTCTCAAGTAGGAAATAGAAGGGGAAAAAAAAAGTAGTGAAATGGGTTCAGCTATAACCATTCAGCTGTGACTTTGAGCTTTCCTCTCACATCAGTGCTCTATGCTGCAGGGGATTATTTTTTTTGCATGTGACTTTGAGTGAGATAATCATAGACACAATAGATTAAGGGTACCTGTGACCATATCTCCTGAAGCTCAGTTCCTTGCTAAAATTGGTGAATTCTATCTAGCTCCTCTATTCCCAGGCTATAGATATTTTGAAATAATAAGAAAAGACTGGTAAGATTGTATATAAAATTTAAATTTCTCATTTCCCCCCCCCCTCCTTTTTTTTCCTAGATACTTGAATTTATGCCATTTTGACCTCTTAGTGTCTTACTTCTTGGGAATTTTTCTTTTACAATTAATTTGAGACAATGCATCTCCTCACCCATTGTGTGTTGATTGTAAGCAAGTCTTGTGACTAGAGCATGTGGGGAAATGGGGTTGGTCCTTCAGCTCACTGGGTGACATCTCTGCATGGGACTGCAATGTTCCCCCAGTGCTGTTTTTCTCTGTTATCTTTTACTATATAAGATGGTTTGATGTGAATTATTCCCTATGAGCAGTTACCTTGATGTAATACTCTGCATGGCCCAGCGTTAGGCTTGGCTTCTCCATCACTGGGGCCATTTTGAAGGATGCATTGAGCTTCAGAGCAGAAGACTGGCTTCCCCACTCAAACTGCTCCATGTCTCCACCCAAACTCAAAAAACTGAGTTGTTTTCTATAAAATCTATCTAGCATGTGTGTATTAATTTAAAGACTGCTGTACAGAGATGTGTGGTGACCTTAAAAGCAAGGATTTACTGCTAGTTCAGTGATATGTAGGACACCTCACCATGGCCAAAACTGTAGAGGTCTAATAGCTAAAGAAGAAACAACAAAGGATCCCTACAGAACAGGGAAACAACAAAGGAACCTGCAGGCTTCTTCCTCTGCTTATCTGGCTGTGAGGCAGAAAACAAGCCTGTGGGGTCTGTCCCAGGTCAGCTTGCCTGTGGTCATCTCTTCCTCTCTGCTTGCTTCTGCTCGGAGGGAGAAGAAAGAAACCTGTGTTTGAAGCTGATGGAAAGAAGAGAAATATTTCATCACTGTGCATGTAGAGCAATGTGTCTTACCAACAAGTTTGCATCAATTTTATGTCAACTTTGGTCTAGGGAGTTTTTCTCCTTGATATATTGGTCAAGAAGAAAGAATTGTATAGTGAGGTAGTAAAATATTAAATTCACACCTATTAGTGTACAAATGTGCCTGAGGACCCATGTAGGGGACAATCATCTGTCTCAGTTGTATGATACAATTGCATGTTTGGGTCTTTGCTATACCCTCCTTTGTAGTGACTCCCTGATAAGTTATGTAAAAAGCTAAATTTGTGGTTCAAAACCAATCGAACAAAAACCTCAGGAAACCTGGCCATCGTAGCTCTGAAATGTACCACAGGAAAGGCTGCCTCTTCTTGCTTTGAGTAAATTGGCCAGGAAAGCCTGCATTAAAATGTATTATTAAAGGCTTTAAAATACAAAATCTTGGAGACTTTTTCCATTTAAAAGCAAAGTTGAGTCCAAGCAGTTGTGGGAAGCCACAGGAGCCTGGTGGCCTTTAGATGGGAGAGGTGCAGGTGGAACCTGGGCACTCAGAGGCTCTTGTTCATCTTGTCTGTTTAATATAGATCATTACGTGTATCTATATTAGATATGTACATATAGCCAGCTGTAAAGATATGTGTATGTATGTGTATATATACACAGCTAGCAATATGTTTTACTGTTTCACCTATAGAATCTATAATTGAGTTTTTTCAAGCCCAAAGTGTCCTGATATTTAATTAGTCAGCTATAAAATTATTAGACACGGAATGCTTTATGGTATTTTCCAACCGAAATGATTTTATGATTTTCTCATATGTTGCCGTTTAAATTCTCAGTTTAATGAGATTGGGATGTTGAATTTCTGTATGGTCTCCTGTAGTGAGAGAGATGAGAATGACTAAAACATACATTTTCATGAATATTTTTGGGATTAAGAGCAGCAGTATTTGTTATAAGGAGCTTTGCAAATCACAGTAACTTCTTTATCAGGAAAAGGTTGAAAAATCTATTCCAGATAGTTAAACACTGGGACCTGTTGTTGTAAATTTTGGTGCAGTCTGGTGTTGAGAGTATTTTAGTGTTGAGTTTTGTATGCTTTTTTGTAACAGAGTAATGTATTGTCAAAACTTTAAGCAGTTTGACTGTGTTGCTGTTTTGTCTGGTGGTGTTTAATGGTCTGTCTATGCTTAGGCTTTTTTGGTTTGTTTATTTTTTTTAATCTTCCTGTGTTGTGGGAAGACTTCAGGAAATGCTTGGGGTTTGTGTTGGCTTTTTTGTTTTGTTTTTGCAAGTGGTTGAAGATGGTCTGTTGCTACTCTGTGGCATTTCTTTGCTCCCTAGAGGCCTTAGTTCAGGTAAATGGAACTGCCTGAATTCCAGTTTCAGGGATTTGAAGCCTGTTGAAGGGTTGAATGAGTGTCACTTGTCCTATACCCTGATTTTGTGTAGGTACTGCATTGCTACAGGAGAAATAGGAGGGAGAATGACACATTCCGCTTATAAAATGATATTGGAGCTAGAGGGTATTACTGTGGGCAATAGGATTATTGGAAGTTCAGCAGTCTTTAAAATTCTGATGAAGAGGGAGCGATGGACAAACTGCTGTAGGTGACCCTCAGAGCCAGGCCAGCCCATCCTGATCAGTGTTTGTGGGGCTCCCTGGCCAAGTGAGGTGGGACCTGCGGGAGGTGGATGTTAATGTCGGCTGGGACAAGGCGAGATGTACACATCAACTTTGTTCTGGCCAAGAAATATCAAAGTGAAATTATGTATGCAGTGGTAAGTGATGAGTTATATTTGGGCAACTATGAAGGGTAAAAGAAGCTTTTGAAATTATGATTTGTAGGAGATGGAACCAAAGGTTTTTTTGAAAGAAATACTGTATTATTTGTATGTCACAAGAGACCACTCTCTCTATGTTAATACAAAGGCTCCTTACTTTTATTAGCCATTCTTCACTCCCGTGTAACTCCAACTGCCAAAGGTCAGTTTTATTTTCAGAGATTAAGTATTGACTCAGCTGCAGCATTGCGCTGTCTCCCAAGGCACGCTGTGCTCATGGCCAGCACATACTACAGCAGCCCTGGAGAGCTGGTAATTCAAATTACCATAGTCATCTACCAAAAACATCATAGTCATCTGAGCTATGGAAATAGAAATTAGACAGTCAGGTCCCCTCCTTTCCCCTCACTGCAGCTACACAAAGCATAGTTGATCCAACTTCATATTTGATTTTTCCAATAGCTTTGATTTATTTATCATAATTCTAGAGCCTTAGATTATTTTGAAGTGATTTGTGACATCTTGTCATCTGGGTTCAAAGAATTTCTGACCTCTGGTAGTACCTGTCTTGGATTGCCTGGTAGAAGGTGATGACCCATATCTGTTATCAAAAGGATGTCTGAAATTGGTAAGTTACAAGGGGAAAGCCTCAGGCATACAAATTATAGGGATAGGTTTGAAAATAACAGAGGAATACTTTATTTGTGACAAGTTTCTCTTCTGAAAAAAAAAATAAAGACTTTTTGAAGTGTGTTATTGGTTTGAAATATTGTTATTCCAAGAGAGGAAGAATTAATGGACAGAGCATAGGTCATGCCATCAGGGGGGCACTGCAGTTTTAATATTACAGCACGATAATCATAGGGGTTTGAAACGCAAGAGGCTGTTCCACTGATGTTGTGTAGCATGGGGTTGGGAAGGCATTTAATAATTTACTGAAGTGTAGAGGAATGTATCTGTATAATGGTAATAAACGGAGGTATTTAAAGTAGAGCAGAAGTTGGCTTTTGGCGATGACTATTGAATATGAATACAGATATATTTTTAGATTTTAATAACACTTGCGGGAAACCTCAAACTTTTCTTTGTGCTAAATAGACAAGATTTCTGATTACTATAGGTAAAAGATTTTTTTTTATTTTTTTTTATTTTTTTTTTTTAACCAAGAAGTTGCAGCCTGAAAGTTTTGTTACACTGTAAAATCACCCTTTCCTCCTGTATGCTTTGGAAGTATAATTTTGGTACTGAAGAGACGATTTTACTTGGAAACTGGAAGCGAGCTTGATGGTAACTAGGGAATGAAGTAGGGCACACGCGGTCTGTGTGCAGAGGAATGCGGCAGCAAACCTACAGGTCTGCTCCTCGGGGCTCCAGGGCCATCCCTCGGCAGCAAGGACACAATCTGCACTTGCATCTGCATCAGGACTGTGCTCTTTTTACTTAAAATCAACTGTCTTGGCTGATGCATGTGCAGTTAATATTGTCATAGCAGGTGTTTTGGCTAATAGGTGTTTTAATTCTGTTCCTTCTGTGAGTAGCAGTCTTGTTTGTTTTTAATGCTTGTATTTTCTGTAACTAAAGCTTTTCAAAATTTTATGGTAAGAAAACATCAAATACTTTGTTTCTGATAAACTGGTTAATCACAAGCCATGAGTGGCTGGACAGAAAAAAAACCAAACAGTATTGAGGTAAGTTTTAAGGTCTCAAGAGTGAACTTTTGTCCAAATCTGCTTTGTCTCATGAACTTTCATATTTACCAATGTGTGGATGTTAACTGAAGTGAGGTAGACAAGAGCGATATAATTCTCTTAATATCTCTATTTTGAATTTGAAAAATTAAGCTACTCTATTAGTGTAACACCTTCACAGTACCAACATTTTAAAAAAAAAAAAAAAGACATAATTTAGTTTTTAATGACAGTAACTAAATGTATCCTCAAGCTTGATTTGCTGTGTTCAGAATGTTGGGTTCCATGTATGTTGGGTTTGGAGTTCCTGTTGCTTAAAAGAGTTGCTAACTTTAAAATGTATCATGTAATTGATTAAATTGAGTTAAAAGAGATTCTGATAACCATTTCCCTGTAAACTTAGGGAAGAATGCAAAGCTGGTTCTTTTGTGAAGTGTTCCCATGGGCGTCCCAAAATTGATGGAGATGGACTGTCTCTGCAGGTGGTGCAAAGTAAAGACCTCTGGCTAGGTTTAAAGAGGCTCTCAAATTGTTGATATGCAGAGTTGTGGAAGATGGCTGTCTTAAAATAAAGTAGGATTCCTCAGGGCTCTGAGTTAAATGTCATTCCTTAATTATTTTCTTTTTTGCAACTTCACTGCTTTTGTTGACATGGAATAACTCCCCAGGGAAAAAGGCTCAGCTGAGTTACAGCTTTCTTTAGTGGTTATAGCTCTTAAATGGAAGAAGTGTGACTAGAGTTGGGTAAACCTGTTGGCATATTCAGACAGGATCTTAATGTTGTGATGAATAAGAGGTATAAACTCGGTGACACTGTTTCTAGAAAGAATAGTATACAGCGAGAGTGGGCATTCAATTACTACAAATGTTCTATGCTCCAGTGGGAAAGGAGGGACTAAAATAAGTATAGGGCTTGGGAAGATGCTCTGTAAACCAGAACCACCTGTGTGGTCCATGTACCACAGAGATTTAGATCAAGTGCAAAGGATGGATGGGCAGGGGACCGTGGCTGAGAGTCAATAAATGCAGTGGGATGAGATGAGCTGTAATAAAACTTTCCACAGAACAGCTGCTGGTTCTTGTATTTTAAGCTTTTGTAAATTAATTTTGTTTGAAATGATGCTTTTAACTAAGTCTCTGCTAATGGCACACTGGAGATGACTTTAATCCTACTTAGTGCTGGGTAATGGTGAAGTTTCTCTAAAACTTTCTTCTTCCTTTTTGTGCTTACAGTCCAACTTCTTCAGGATGATTTGTCTATTGTTGCTTTCCCTGTAGGGATAGGAAGGCTGAGAAAGAGCCACAGGCAGACTCACAACTACTACCTGCAAATGCTGCTTGCTAATGAGTGGTGCTACCATGCAGCTGTGGAACAAAGATCTAATGAGACCCCAAAGGAGTCAGAGCAATCACAGTTTTCCTTGGAGCACTATTTTAAACTTTTCTTTGGAACAAACCATAGTATTGCTTAGCAGTTTTTTAACTCTATTCTTTGTCATGCTTCTTGAGCTTTTAACTGGTCAGGTTTTCAAGTGTGTCAGATGCATTTGCATTTCTTTCAGAAGTATGTTGCCAGTACTGGCTCTGTAATATTCAGTATTTCCTTTGAGTTTTGTTTTTTTTCAAATACTTTCCAATCTCTAACATTAAATTACTCAAATACTTTAATCTGTAGATCTGCCTGTTGGATGATGTCATAGTTGAATTAACTATTTCCTTTGAGTGACAGAAAGCCCTTCTGAGAACTCAGAAAGGAAAGATGTGCTCATCTTGAGCTGGCCCTATGGCTGTGCTGGTGCAACAAATAACAGATATAAAACTGACTTTAAAAAAAATAAATCTATGGTCAACTCTGGCATTGGGTAGTTCTGCCCTTGGTTTGATATTTCCATCTGCCTTCAACACTTTTGATTTGAAGTCATCTCAACAGAGACAGATCCCAGTGAACTGGGCTATCTTGGTATCAAAGCAAAGTCTAGAGACTAGCCAGTATTACAGGAGGACCAACCTGATGAACTTAGGTGCAAACATATTACTTTTATAGTGGTTCTATTCTATTTCTTTGGCATTTTTCAAAAGCTTATGATTGTAGCATCTTTGAAACATATTTTTGTTTTTTACTGAGCATGTATGGTAACTGGATGCTTACTGTTCCAAAGCTAGAATATTTTCATCATGGCACTGGTTCCTGTCAGTCTGGGAATATGGACTATAAAAGACACAGACTTGGTTCAGTGGTGTGGAAGATGAGTCTGCCATGTAGGCATTCCTCATTGAAACAAAGTAAATTAGGTAATTTTCCACAGCTAGTAGTTTAATTTTGAGGGAAATGAGAAATGGTTATTTTTCAAACCATTTTTTTCCCCTGAAAATAGAAATAGGCGACTGAAATTGCTGAGGGGTATTCCACACTAATCAGTGCATCTTGTTTTTATGATGACCTGTGGAGATTACTTTTATCATTAAGTGTAGTTTTAATATAATTTATCAAGATGAGATTGTAATAATTCTTTTTCTTTGCAAAGATATGCTGACCTCTAGTGTCAGTCCATCAGTTTATTTGCTGTTTTGTGGTCAATACAGAAAAATAAGTTCTAGATCTCTCTAGCTCTCCTGAGTTCCAGGAATTTCTGATTAATTTAGACTCAGTGATACTACAAATTCCTTTAGCTCAAACTTAAACTTTAACTTGTCAGCCAGGTCTGACAAGTTCCATTTCTATATATAGAAATAAAAATTCCACCTTTGGGGACCTGCTGCTTTTTCCACTTGACGCTGGGTAGTAAAAATTAAGGTCACTGAATAAAATTACTGACTCTTGAACCTTTCCCAAACTTTCTATTTCTTTCAGACTTTCTTGTCCATCACTTGCTATATTGTATGATCTGAAAGTGCATAGGTTTTGGAAAGCTAATTTTGAAGTAAGAAAAATCAAGTTGAATATTTTTTATATGTGTGTGCTTTCATCCTTCGTAATTTGTTTGGCTGGTGGTTTTAAACTGATAAGTTTACTTATCTCTGAAAGTCAAAGAAACATATACTAAATAAATAACTTATTTTTTTCTGGTGTGTTTGCACTACTTCACAGGTTTGCTTTCTTACTGTTTTGAAATATCTTTGGCTTCTCCTGAAACCAGGGCACTATCTAATGCCAGGAAACTTTCTAATTTAAAAATATATATTTATACTTCCTTTTACATATTCTCTGGGTATTACTCCCTTTGTTTCTCTACCTTCTTTTCCAATCAGAGCAGGTGCTGCTTGTCTTTATTCTTTCTGGCCTTTACATTCAAAGTCCTGAATTTCTATGGAGGTGATTTAAGTCCATTTATTTCTAAAAGCACCAAAACGATGTTGTAGATCTCCCCCTTCTGCAAAAGGAAGGGGAGGTAAAATTGTTCTTTGCTATTAAGATTACATTACTCTGTTTGTAAGATGTGACATATTTGAAACATTACAGTCAAATTGCAAGGAGCTGCAGCCTTTTTCTTGTATTCTTTCTCACCTCTTTCTGAATGCAGATGATCTGAAAAATGACTGGGGTTATCTAGGAGCTCTGAAGGTGACAAAGATGCTCAGCATTGCCATCTGATTTTTGAATCCCTGCATTGGCAGTGAATAGTTTTGATGCAGATTATTTCCATGTGCTAGCTAATGGGAATACATGTATTATGAAAAGTAACTCACTGCAACCAAAATCCAGAGTAATGGATTTTTGTCTGTTCTGATGGGGATCTAATTTTTAGATTAATACTTTTTTTCCTTTTTTTTTTAAAAAAAAATATTCCAGTAAAGCTGAGCTGCAATGGTAGTCAATACTTGATTTTTGGAGCAATTTCCTAGCAACAAACTTACTCCAGTGATAAATGTTCACTGAAGGTCTGTCAACAGCCTAGTACCATCCCCTGACGTGGCAGAGGTGGCCTGGGTGCCGAAGGGGAGGGCAGGGAGCCTGTGGTGGGTCTCATGCTTTGCAGCCCATCATGTACCTATTGCCAGCACACTGGGATGGCATCGGTAGAGAAAACCTCCTTGTAGCTTTTTTCTTTAATGGGAAAGCTGTTGCTCAACAATGAACTGAGGAGAACTTTCAAAAAATTGTATATTTTGGTTTCTGCTTGGTGTTAAATTGGTGTGCGTATGAATTTGCATCTTCCTTTGTAAAGAACTGAGCTGTTATTGAGCGTAAGGATGTGTTTAGCTGGCTTAAAGCTATAAATTTGGATGCTACTAAGTGTCATGTTTTAAAAATGAAACTTTAGGTATTCAGGAATAGCTCCTAGATTAGCAAAATCTCTCAGAATAGAGAGAAAATGAAGCATTTAAAGTAATTTAAATCTTGCAAGGTTAACTGGCTGGTAACTAGTCTCTTTTAGATATTAAAACTTACTAAAATGAAACTCAGGCAGAGGTTGGGATGTGTTTTTTATTATTTTATGCCCATATATAAGACTTTGCAATTTCTTTAGCTTCTGCCAAAGCACTTTTTTGTGGCCTGAAATTGATCTATCATGTTCTGCTTTGCCCAGAGCACTTAAAGAACAAAATCAAATTAATTTAGCTTTTCCATCATTTCTTTGCCCTTCCTTGTAAGACTGCAAGAAAGCTGACACAGAAGAGTGACCTACTTTAGCATTCCACCTCCTCCCCTTCCTTCCCTTCCGGCTGTCCTCACTTCTCAGGGCACACATTTCAGCTATACAATCACTGGTTTCCACGGGCTAGGATGACGATGCTTAGGCAGGATTTAGCATTGCAGCCCCAAACTGGGAGTGTCCTGAGATGCTCCTGTGCCAGGCTGGCGTGGTAGTGGCACAGCCCTGGCTTCTGATGGCTACGGGAGCAGCTGGTCCTCAAGCAAGGTGGCTGTGTCCTGGATGGGTGTCTGGTTGTCCTGCCTCTGGTCTCTGGCTGCCTGTGGATAACCTTCCTCAGGGGAAGGGTTTGCAGGTGGCCTTTGGAAACGTGGCAGGAAATGACAAAACTCAAGTTTTCCCATTTCAGCAAAAAGTATTTTTTTCATTTTCTGTTTTTCTGTAAAATATATTCATATTTTATTTTGTTGTTCTGTTTTGGGGTTTTTTTGTTGGGTTGGATTTTTTGTTTTAAAATCTTGAACTGGGTATCTGATGCAAAACAAGTTTCTACATTCTTTTACGTGATGTCAGTATGTGAATCTGACCTCAGTTTGTGGGTTGTTTTTTGTTTGGGGTTTGTTTGGGGGTTTTTTTTTGGCCCCAAGAAAGGAAGAATTATAATGTTGCCAGAGCATTGTTTTGGGTTTTTAACATACCAGAATTTATTGCACTTACATGACTGCTTTTGGAAACCAATAAGGTTTTAATTGCATATGATAAACTCCTTCAGATCGTGGTCTGTGAGAACTGGGCATGGTTCCTCAAGCTCTTAACCAGAGAGGTGCCTGAGGGTGGGATCTCCTCCTCTCCTCAATTTTTAGGTACTTGGGAATTGTTGTACCTCTACAGCAAGATCTCTCTTGTACCAGCATTGCTGGCAGCAGGTACCTGCTGAGTGATCAATACCTATTACTTGATAGAAATGTGAGGTTTGGGGTTTGCTTGGTTTTTGTTTTAGAAACACCTGAAAAAATCAGGAAGCATAGTCCATGACAGTATGGAGGAGAGGATGCTGCTGCCAGGGCCGGGTGCCTTGTGGTGGGAGCTGATATGAGCCCTGCGGGAGCTGGGATCACAGGATATGGAAATACACTGTTCTTGTGGCAAAGGGCCATGTGATGTTTTTTATGAGGAGCTGAATTTCTCCTGGCACTTTGTGGGATGGGGATGTATCGGTCTGTGATCTCTTTTTCTAGGGTACTTAGCTTGAAATTCAGACACCTGATTTACAGAAGTATTAGAAACATTCAACCGTAATGTGAAATATGGTTCACGTGGGAAAAAATCAAGTTCAGACATCTCGGATTTGGTGCTTCAGATTTAATGGTTCCTTTCTTGAGTAGTATTTCTGATGATTGATCTGTAGACTACTTTCAGAAGGAACCATTTAGTGTGGTCTGTGTACTGCAGAACCTCAAATGTTGCCCAGCGACCCTTCCTATGAGGAAAGAAGATGCTGTGGAAGTGACACACACAAAATACAAAGGCCACAGTTGAAATGCAACAACTTCAGAAAAATTACTATAAAGCTTTTTTAGGACAAAATAAAAGTAAAATAACAATGTTAGAGTAGTAGACCTTAGCAAACCTCTTCTCATCTAGCCAGTAACAAAGGTAGAAATGGAAGCTAGCAGATGAGTTCATAGCATGTCATTACACCTCATGCACTTGAGTGCAGTGTGCTCACTGGTGGTTTTTTGTTTGCTAGCTCATCCTCGTCAGAGTTCTACAATGCTGTTATGCATATTGAGTACAGACCTAGTATGGAAAACAAACAATAAGTAACGGATTAGACATGGCTTTAGTTAAATCAGTTATTGCACATGTTCAGATTGATGCCAGCACAGTGCAGTGCAAGCTGTTCTTGTAACAAATGCATTGAACTACTGTACTTTGTGTATGACAGCATCTCATGTGCTCTTCCTCTAAAAACTACTGTTTCTTACAAATAAATAAATGCTGGAGATTGAGAAGTAGGAACTACAGAATCAATTTACCCGTCAGCTCTGCTGCTGCTAAACTGTGTAGCTTCTAACACCTCATAGACATACTTAAATGTGTATATATGTATATACCCTTCTGTTGACAGTTCAGTCATAGGAAAAAGGAGGAACATTAGAGGATCTGTCGACTTTATGTTTATTAAAAAGTACATTAACAAGGAAGGCAGTTCTTAGGGATCATCATGGGATTCAATTTTATGTTTGTTCTTTTTAACAGGTTAAACCTTGCCACCTGGAAGACTAAACTTACAGTTCACCTGAGACTGAACCAGAATTACTGAATTTAGGTGACTGAAGATGCTACTGCTGTGGAAACAGCTGTTCCTGGTATCATTTATTGGCTGTCTTGGAGGTAATAATATACAATAATCTCTTAACTTCCAGTTTAGAGCTACGCATAAGTCTCTAGGTTCCAGATTTGAGCTGCACTCGAGGAATAGAACCAAAAGGCTTCGAAATGCAAATGTAGTGTAGAATTTAGAAACTAAACATGCAATAAATAACTTACAAAATATTAACAGTGACTGGATTAAAGTAACTTTTTTCCTTCAAAGTTACTACATAGGGCTGTGCTTTCAAAGCAAGCAGAAGATATTTGAATATGTTAAGGCTGTTATTAGTAATGCATGCATTGTAGGTATACTGATTTAATAGCTGCAGTGTGTGTTTTTCCCTGACTGTAAACTTTATATTTTTGCTATAACTGGGGATGATTGCTGCAGCTTTTCTCAAAACTGTGTTTACTTTAGAATGGGTTTATTCATGAGGAGTAGTGCTATGTTATCACTGCACCAGTTCAGAGGTTTTCTTTTCCTACTCCACCAGACAATAACCCAGCTAGTTCTCAGTGTTTGGAACTTGGGCTGCTTTTCAGGTCTTCTCTCTCCTGCCGTGTTAGCTCTTGTGAGTCATTTTTCTTCACCTCACTGAGGTCAGTGCTTATAGCAGCAGCAGAAGTACCTCACTTTTCTTGGTGATCACTTCATTCAGCACATGTCCTGCTTGAGCATCCCTAGCAATGCCAGGGTGTGTGTGAGGGGGAGAGGAGAGGCCCCTGTCCTCAGGGGTTGATTCTTGGTGATCTGTTGAAATCACACTGGCATTGCCAGGGCTGCAGAGAGCAGACGTAGCTGATTGTGCCCAGGTTACCTACATGCATCCTCTTCAGAGTGATCAGTGCTGCTTTGGGAAGGAGGGCAGTATATACACACATGCTTTAATTGAAACATGCAAATCAAATGGTTTATAGCCTGGATCTGTTGCAAATAATGTGTTTTCTTTGCAACAGCTCTAACACAGGGATGGATAGAGAGACCTTGCAATACTTAACTAAAATGTATGAATAATTTTTATGCAATAAATCACTTCTATTGGTGATTGGCATTATGCACTTTATTTGTAGTAGAATGAATTATTTCATGGTTATGTTAGTGTTAGATGAGCACTGATGCTAAAAATAAGCTTGGTTTTTAATCTGTTGAAAATAACTTCTATAATTTTTTTTTGTTTGATATAAGGTAAAGAAGATAAGGACTAATAACTTCATCTTGCTGTAGTTTTTAGTTACATTTGTACAATTTAATAGTTATCCTTTGGATTGTAACAAATATCTGAGATACAGGTAGTATAAGAGAGGAAGGCTAAAAAAACCCCAATATTTCATTCATACATAACATGCAGTAAAATGTTCTTTTAGAAAATGACAATCACTTTACCCTTATTGAAGATGTATCTTTTTAAATCACAAAGCATGTGAATCTTCTGGCTTGCTGTGTCGAATTTAAATATGCTCTTTTTTTTTTTTAATGGAAAAAGCCTTTGAGATAATAGATGAGGTAACATTTAGACCCAGGACAGGAGGTTAACTCTTAAATAGCGCAGGGTTCTCCTAGTCTCCCAGGCACTGCTGATGTGGTATGAAACATCTCCAGTTGGAGACTTGCAAACAACTACTTGGAGTATGAGCTGCTGTCTGCAACATCTGTAGAACTATTGGTGTGACATCCTCAAAGCTTTACTCAGATCACTTTGACCTTGGTAGTGCTTCATGTGGAGAAGTACATAACCTCCCTCTACAAGGATGAAAGATTTTTTCACACATCTGTTCAAGGACTTTTTTATCCTTTAATCTTTCTTACATTTTTATTTCATGTCATTTCAGTTCTTTTGGGTCATATTTAAAAGCGGCTTAGATGAAAGCAAGTTTTGGTTTTGCTGCCTGTGAAGAAAGGTTGCCTTAAGGATCCAGGATGAATGGGAAGATTTCTTACATTAAACTGTATTAACACCAGGTCTACCAAATTACTTCCTGAAAAAAATGTAGTAGCAAGTGTGTGCTTCTAAGCAAATATAACTGCCAGAGGAGGACATGGTATGAAAGGGGCGATGTTAGCTACAAATTCAGCAATTAACATCTGTCAGACCAAGTTCAATATTTTCAATAGTGCAGTTGGCATTGACTAGCATTAAGTTTGCTAATAGAGAAGTGATTGTTATTCAGCTAATTACTCTACTAGTAGAGTACTTAATTTCTAATGACCATCGCAGTAACAGGGAAAATGTTGCTAATATTTTGAAGGGCAAGTGGTTCTGGTCTTGTGTAAGAGTGTTCTCTTCCCTCGTTCATCCTGCTAGCCCTTCTTTGCATCTATTTCAGTTCATCTCCCTTCAATTAGGGTATGTCCCAGATGTCAGTTTAGTGGCCATGAGGAGCTGGTAGATTGGCGAACCAGCAAGAAGTCAAGCAGAGAGCTACTTTTCACATTGCCAAAAGTCAGATGGTTTGATGGAGCAGGACCACCTGGAAGCCTTGAGCACCCATAATTGGTATATATCCCTGACTTAATGTGGTTATATTGGTATGATTGAGAATGTTGTTTGGAGTTAAGGTCAGCACTTGCAGAGACAAGAGTTTGAGCCAGATGTAACTTGCTGAACAGCCTGAATTAGGCATTTCCAGCTGCCTAACCCATCTCACTTGAACCTCTGTGAAAGGTCTCAGTTGTGACATACGGATCGTCTGCTGTTTTGAGACTGGGCATGTGTTTAATGCTAACATTACCCGTGTGTTTCAATTGCTTGAATATTACTAGTGGACCCTTTGAACAGTGTGCT
This sequence comes from Antrostomus carolinensis, assembly GCF_000700745.2. Classification (NCBI taxonomy): domain Eukaryota; kingdom Metazoa; phylum Chordata; class Aves; order Caprimulgiformes; family Caprimulgidae; genus Antrostomus; species Antrostomus carolinensis. The sequence continues at coordinate 183,243 of NW_010310088.1, read as the reverse complement.
TCTCAACTGCACAATCCCAAGTGGATTTTAATTTATTTCAAGACAGATTTTAGTAAGACCACACTGTAAATGTAAAACAAGTTGTTAAGCAGTTTTGCGAATATTACTTTTAACCTATCATTAAGATAGATCAGCAAGTATTCTGACTCTCTGTAGAAAACAATTTTTCTTATGCTCTGCTTATAAGCAAAAAGACAATTCTTTTAAGACCTGTCTGCAGTTGAATGTTATGAAATAACACCATAGCTACAGAAACTGAGATGCTGCTGATCTTGGCTTATAAACCTTGGCATTTTCTGTCCTTACAGATAATGTATTTCAAACTAGTTCCCTTATTGCAGTGTCCTGTATTGAATTGCTTTTCATTTATCCTATGTCAATCTTCACAGTTCATCAAAATGGGGATGTGAAAATATCTAATGAAAAAAAAAAAAGGCCCTTGGGTTTTTATTTATTGATGTATACTTATCTGTATGACTAATGATCCTGCAGTCTCTTTGCCCATTTACCTTGGGGAGCAAAAAGGTGATTACTTAGCATTAAATATATAAATATAGAGAGAGTTTCAAAATTTGTACCTTGTTAGGAAAGGAATTTCAAAACACATACTTTGGTATTATGTGTAAATTACTCTGAAGAACAACTTCAAAGATAAAAATGAGTAAAATATGCAAAGCAACATGAACAGTTGAAGTGCAAAACTAAGCCGTGATCTGTGGTGAAGTCATTAATTGATTCCAGGTCTGTTACAAGTTCTCCTCACTCCAGTATGGACTTCCACTCCTCCCCAGTGACCCAGCTGACTTCACTTACTCTTTTGGTGAACTGGATAGCAGTTCCTTTGTTTCCAGAATGCAGGAGGATAGGTGTGCTGCAGACTGTGATGCGCTGCTATTGCAGTGACTGGTGAATATGGTGAACATCTGAGATAATCAAGGTACACGCCTATGGTGTAAGTGTGTAAACTGCTTCTTTGCAGTTTGCATGACAGCTGGCTCTTCTTACCACTCTTGCTCATTTTGGCTTCATTTTCCTGGGCTGCTCAACTGGAGAAGAGTGAGCTCTGTGGGGACCCCTGCCTCCATCAGCTCCAGCTGGCACAAGTGCTGTGTGTTTGCTCACCCAGCCTTTCACAGCAGCACTGGTGTGAGCACAGGCATTTGTTTATTTTGCTTTCTCATAATTTTCTATGTTTTCAGCTGTTTTATACTGCTAGAACTGACTGCTCTGTTCTCCCTGGGAAGGTATCTTTTTAAAGAGAATTGAGAGGAAAAACAGCTTTTGAAGGATGTTTGAAGGGGGAGGAAAGCTGTGAATAAAGTGAAAGCTCAAAGAAATTAAACAAGGAGAACCGTGTCTGTAAATGCATAAAACTTTTGTTCTTCAGCAGATGAAAGGACACATTTCAAACAGCATGTCCAGGGCGAGACCTGTAGAATCTGCTTGGGCTAACTTTCTCTGCTAAGCTTCTAAATTGTTGCCACCACAAATAGTGTATCCTAACACTGTCTGCATTTTATATAAAACAAAAAATACCATTAAACTTTCCTCAGCCACTACAAGCCTTGGTGGGTGGGGAGGACCAAACAAACCAAAAACTATTGTAATGTATAAACCAAAAAACACCTGGGCCATAACACATTTGGACACTGAACTGCTGTTCCTGTTCTGTCCCTTTACACTGAAATTTGCCAACAGGGAGGTTTTCTTTCTAATTCCTTATTTTAATAGTCCATTTGAGTTTAAAACTAGGTCATGTTATATGTATTTCTTTATGTCAATTCAAGTGTTTTCATTGTTTTCATTTTCATTTTAATTTTTTTTTCTCTTGATCTAATACAGGAAAACAGTTAAACCCTCAGGCTCAGCAATGTCATGTACCAGATCCACAGCTCTCTTCTTTATTAGTATTAAGTTTAGGAGACTTAGGAAATTGGAAAGCATGATTCTTACTCTTTATTTTCCAAAGAGCGTGAAACCAAACCTTCCATGTTCTTACTGATTGTTGCTATTAAGTTGTGGTATGATGAAAGTAGAAATACCCTCTTCAGAGGGAAAGCTTGGCTCTCCACATGTGGAATACCATTTATGAGGTGGTGAGTGACTTGCTTGCTTGGGCATGTATAAAGGATCTCAGGTTCCTGTTTGGACCTTACATCTTCTGTCCCATAGCAATATAGAGAGGTAAAAAGAGCATCCTACTGAAAAAAGGGTGATATGGGTCTACTTTTTAATATCACTGCACTTGCCCTGGATCCCAAATATGAGGATCCTGTAAGATCAATGAGATGAGTGAACAATGTTCCTGTTCATTTTAGCATCCAGTATAAATGGAGACAGGGTTGAATCTTTGTCAAATCCTTACTATCCAGCTGATCTAGAAAGCCAGTACCTTGCTCCTGTACTAAGTTTACAGATGCACTAGTACATACATTTCCCCATCAATCTGGGATATGTTTGGTTTTGTTTGTGGGGGTTGTTTTTGAGTCCTGCTGTAGGATCTGACCACAGTAATGGATGTGATCTCAGTCCACGCTGCTTGGCAGTTACATGTGCAGTCTGCTTAAAGAGCTTAGTCTCTCGCCCAATATCCATGGATGTATCCTGTTATCTTCCTCTTCATATGCATTTATGTAGTGAGATGCTGTTTCCTTGTGGCTATACATCTTTTGAAGGCACAGGAGTGTTGTGGTTTTGGGGTTTTGTTTTTGTTTTTTTTTTTTTTTACTTTATATGTATGTATTTCTTGAAAACAAGGGATGTATCAAACATCAACATCTTGTTGATTTAATGTAGATGAGGAAATAACTCTTGTTTCTGGTGAATTCTTGTATTGAAACTAATCCTGTGTAGGAGTATATTTGCAGTCATAAATGTGTAATTCTTAGTGTAGCATTCTTGGACATTGGCAGAATGTCAATGATACTTTCTTCCCCTGTGCAAAGCAGATATAGCTCTTAGAAACTTGCAATAATTTTGATTTAGTCTTCAGTGAGGAGTTACTGTATGAGTGAGAGTCCATTTGTAGAGAAAAAAAAAAGCTATCATCACTTACTACTCTGACACTGCTCTTGTTAAAATTCAGTTTTCATTAAGAGTTACAGCATTCAGACAGAGCCAGGCCGTATCTTAATGCATAATGGTTTTGCATATTAATAGTGATATCCTTTTTGCATGTTATACTTGTATGGTCATAATGTTAAAATGCATCTGTCAATAGTGACTGTCAGAATTGTTTAGCTTGGATTGCTTGTATATTGCTAGCAAGATTCATTACGCTGATAGAAAATTTTGTTTGCTTATTAAATTAGCTTCAAAATGAGGAACCAGTCTTAGAGTTCTGCTTTTCTATGAATTGTTTGATGTCACACGTGCTTCATACAGATCTGGTAACAGAAAACAAAATTGCTGCTGTAAATCTGAAAAGGTGCCCATTGTAGATAGCCCTTTGCACTTAAACCCAACATACTTCCAAGCCTAACTACTCCTCTACTATGATGAGCAGAGGATACAGAAAACAGCCTGACATTTAAGCTCTGGGAAGCCAGAAATTTGCCATGCTGCAGGCATCTTTTGCCTATAAACTGACAGATGTTGGTAGCTTACTGGAGACCCAGTTTCACCTCTCGCTATGAACCAGTGTAAATGTTGCCTCTGCCTTCATGATGCAACTCTTGCTTTTAATACAACTGCAGTCTTTTTGTACACTTGTGCCTTAGCACTGCGAGCTTTTCCATTTTCAGCCTACCAGTGGAGCACACTCATATTTTTTTTATTCTTTGTCAATGTTGCAGTCAGAAGGTGAGCAGTAATGGAGAATGTTGCTAATCCGCTCACTTTGAATTAAGTGAGGGAATACATGCAGTCTCCTTCATCAGGATCCCCTGTTTTTTTTTATTTTTAGCCATATGTAAACCTAGGGTGGTCCAGGTCAATGAAAAGGTTGTCATTGTCTTAGTGGACTTTCTCCAAGTTCAGTGGATTTACAAGAGTCTGTATTTCAATGGTGGGCCTACTCATAGCAGTTACAATATTTACATCCTTAAGTGTTAAAAATGCTGTGATACTAAAACTCCTGTTGAAGAGAGACCTTGAATACCTCTGAAGTCTCTTCAGTTTCTGCTTCATCTTCTAAGCTGAAGAAAACCTCCTCTTGAAAAGCAGTTACTTGCTGCTGCAGATACTGTCTAACCTTAAAGCTGAATCCCCTCCTCCAGACAATTAATGCTTCATTTCAGCAACACAAATGCTCTCTTTATCTTCATTAATTAAACTCATCACAGATTTTATGTCATTTGAATGGAGAAATTTTGGCTAGTAGCAATTCTAATTTTTACATAAATTACCGAGAAGAAATTTTCAAAGTGCTTTTTATCCTGCAATAAAATTTTGTTATTGCAAATATTACTGAGCATGAAAGCTGTACATGTGTATTTATACAGTTCTTCTGTGTAGTGCAGTTTAAGGTATGATAGAATGTGGCAAGTAATTCCAATATATTTTTTTGTAATAGGTTTTAGAGCTTGGGTGCATTTAATAGTAACCCCTAACAGAATACTTACTCAAATCCACAGTCTAAATATTTATTAAATAGGAATGGTGACAACTCCCAGTGCCTTGGGACTTCTGTTTGCTGAGTTTCTTGGTAGATAGACCATTGCCAGGTATTCAGTAAATGCCTACTTATTGTATGATTTCAGTCTCCTGTCTCTGAGAGAGTAGCTTTTGAAGGTACATAGCTGTTCCTTAGCACGTAGCATGCCTGCAGTGTGATGAGGGTAGGACAGGAGCTTCTTCACAGCTGTTTCTTGGGTTGGGAGGGTCTAACACTGACAACGCAGAGCTTCAGAGGAAGCAAGGTCTTGGGAGTCATTGGCAGGATACCTGGCTTCCACCCCAACATCAGACAGCCCTCCCCTTCCATCCCACGGTGGTACAAAGGGACACTGGGAGCTTTGTTGAGGAAAGGCTGTGTCATCTCTCTGCAAGCTGGGATCCCCCTTAAAGCATCAGCTTATCTGTTCCCTGTCCCCTGGCAGCATCTATTAAAGTCATTATTTATTTGCCAGGCTGTCCCTGCTGTACATAAAAGCTTAAAGCTTGGCTGTTTTGCCTTTCTTCTGGTGGTTTGGGTAATGAAATGACAAGAAAGCTTTCATTTATTGCCTGGATAGCCATCCTATTGTTTCTTCTGCCTTTTGACAGCAAACTAGGCAGAAGCATCCCAGGCTTGCTGTTCAGCCATCTTCATTGATTAAACTACCTTCTGAAGTATCTGTGGTTGGCTGTTGCTGAGGAATAAATGATGACCAAGATGGATGAGTAATCTCATCTAGTGTGGTAATTCCCAGGGTCTTGAGTACTACCTTTAATCTTCTGCTTCTTAACCAGAAAATAGATCTAGTGGTGCTTGTTGCTTTGTGAAGGCTGGAGATCTGCAGGTGAGTCATGCTATAGAAATACCAAGGTGGGCAGGGGAAAACCCTTTTCTCCCCAAGCAGAAAGATAAAAGACATTGAGAAGAAACACGGGGGAAAGGAGACTTTGGGAGAAGTTTGCTGTGCAGAAAACTGTCTCAGCCCCTTGCTAGGAAAACTCAGGAACTGGAAGGGGGGGGGGGGGGGGGGAAACAATTAAAGTGGTTGTGAATGACAGTTGAAAAACAGGAGAGGTACACTGCAGTTGAAATCTAAAGCTGAATAATTTGGCAGATGTTCAGGAAAACAGAACTGTGAATAAATACTTTGGTTTGTATTTTAAAAAGCCTTCTAGAAGAAACTGTTCTGATTTTATTGTTCTTAATGATCATGTTCAGAATGAATGCTTTGGATTTTTAATTTTTGGTAATGTTAAATGTGCTGCTGCTAGCCTCTTGGACAAAAGCTTCATTTTTGCCATAATTAACCTTTCAGTTTTTTGTTTAATAACAAATAGGATAATATTAGCCTTCAACTTTTCCAGTACAGGGAGTATATATCAGTGAGGTTTTTGGGGATCAGTATTTATAAGGTATTTTTCACACTTGGCTTTCAGTAAAAAAATAACACAAGGCTGTAAAGCAAAAGCTTAACCTCAACCATATTACTATACATGTTTGAAAATCTAGGCGCATAAAAGCTCATTTATATTCTTGTCTGATTAGCACAATCAGAACTTATTGATGCTAAAATGAACCAAATTTCCATAACTATAAACAGAACATTAAAATATAGCTGTTTAATGTAGCATGATGTTTTTTCCTTCTTGGATGGAACAAATAGTTAGGACTTCCTTGTCGACTTTTTAGGAGTCTTGTAACAAAGTCAAAAGTATTTCAAACACGTGTTTTGTTAGGAATGTAGGGTTTTTTTCTAGACAAGCCCTGCGTGCTCTCTTGGAAGAGAAGGAAGATGACACGTAGGTGAGTGTGTTTGTGCTTGGTTATCCTTTACTCTTGCATAGTCGAGAGTCAGATGTTCAGTGACTGAGCTTGGTGGAGAAACATTTGAATGCAAAAACTTTATTTGAACCAGTTGCTGGATGTATTTGTAGCATTTTAATCCAACAGAGGGGAAGAGAAAGCCTTGGTGGGGAAGGGGAAGTATGGAGTAACTTCATGCAGTGGTATACAGTCAGGAACTTTGTATACTGAAGCCAGCTGGATGTTTCACTGCCTTGTGAATTGAGAAACCTGGAATAGCCTAATGCGAAGGGCACAGGGCTGTGGGTTTTAAGGAGACCTGAGTTTGAACTGTGGTGGTTGTGACCGTGTTCCAGGTGACTTAGCAGCTTCAAGTCAAATTGCCAGGAAAAAGCACAGTGACCCTTGTAAGGAGCCGTGTGAAGAGACAGAACAGAGACTTCCTGCATTGTTCTAAATACACATTGAGGTTTGTTCCCATCTTCTAAGTGTCATTTTGTTAAGAAGCACCAAGTGTGAGGAATTTGTGGATTAGCATCACTTTTGTTTAGTAGAGGCAATGGAGTATGTTAAGAGCTTATTTTAAATAAGCAGAAAATGTCATAACTCCTGTGCCACTCCTCCACTGTTGCAGATTGGAGAGGCTCAGAATGGCACCTTGTCCCCGGTGAACTGTGAGTCACACCTTGTACCCAAGGCATAGACTTTGCAAAATAATTCAGTGCATCTTTGGGTGTGCTGCAGCAAGAGGCAGAAGACTGCAAAGAAAAATGTAGTGTTCATTTGCTTTTGGTAGTTGTTGTGCAATGAGAACTTCAAATCGTTTAAAACCTGAATTAAAACCAGCTTAATTTGCATAGTTGAGGGTAATTAGTTTACATTTTATCCTGGCTTCTCATACAACTGTTTATAACTCTGTAAGCAATATAGAAGATCCCCAAATAGTACAATGTTAGATTCAGTTAAGGATTCTCCTATACTTCAGAGGTGGCCAATAAAGATGTTGCTATTGGTAAACAACTGAATGGCAAATTTTGTGCTGCTGGAGATAACAGGCAAGTAGTGACACTAACAGCCTTGGTACCAGACATGGGATTTGATCCACATTGATGTGACTGTACCCCAACAAAAATCTTGTAATGGCACCTTAAAGGAGCTTCATATCTGCTTCTTGGTCACTTCTGGGAGGCCTTTGCATAGCTTGGAAGTGCTAAAGTGCAAATAAGAATGGGTCACTTAAATCTCTGCTGCGTGTTGAGGAAATTTCTTAGCTAGTTCATTCCAGATTACTCTCTGGTCTTTGTTGCCAGAGAGCATCCAGTGGCAGAGACTTTATGAATCAGGTCTTTTAAAGTTTCATCACATTTCTCATTTTTAAGGTTCACTGTGCAGGGAGATCATATGGCATGTTGTTTAATGAGTCAAGGCAGCTATGGG
>NW_010310088.1:161248-175387 GCF_000700745.2 Antrostomus carolinensis | reverse complement strand
CCCTACATTTTTCAAAATGTGAAGAAACATCCTGTATCAACAGCTTAAAAATGGGACAGATTCATTCCTTCCAGACAGATGTTTTGTGCTAGCTGGCTAGCAATTCCAGCAAGCTCTGATAAGAGACAGTGTTTTTTGAGATGAACTGCTGACATTAATGGTGCCTTGACTTTTTGGGGAGCGGGGGTGGTGTGAGAGTTTTCTGCCTTCAGAATTTATAAGAATTGTCTTTGATTGCACCTGTGGAATAAAAAAAAAAACCTAAATCTTAATTTACTTACTAGCCTATGCAGAACTTTATTGTGAACCATGGACTGTAGTTTAAAGAAAGAAAGAAAATTACATGACTGAATTTTTTAAATATATGTAAAATCTAAAGATTCATCTAAATTCCGGATCTATATCCGTGGCATTGATGCAGAGTGGGCATATTTCAGCTTTTACAAGAGTTTACAAGTGAGTGACAGTAGTGAGCAACATATTAGAAAATATTACTCCTAATTATTTTTAAAAGTGTTTTTGATCTTAACTTGGCTTATTATAATCTATAAATAGTATCTGAAGAGAAAATGAAATTACATTCAAGCATAGAGTAAATGAGGGAGAAAAAGCAGTTGTTGCAGATCATAACCTAATCGTTTGGGGTGACAGTTTCAATTCCATTTGAGTTCTTTCCAGTTCTCACCCTTTTTGTGTTGGATTAAGTAACAGTTTGTCATCTTATTACTATAGCAACCTTATCATTCTTTTTTTTTAAATGTAAATCTGCTTGTCTCTTACTATCTTTCAAAGCTTGTGCATGAATAGCTTGTGAAGGAGGGGAGTATGGTGAGGAGAGAGCAGAGATTTTTCTGACATAGGAAATAAGGAAAAGAATGTTTTGGGGACAGAGAGATATAACCATCTTCTTTTTACCCAAAGCTATTTATTGCATCATTTTTAGTGTAGTTTTTTCATGAAACTAAAATTTGCATGCTGTTTCAGTACATTGTTTAGGCAAAACTTTCCGAAAGTTGAAGGCAAATTTACATGCCCAGCCAAAAATACAGACGTGAGCTGTAATGTTGCAGGTCATTATGTGACTTAAGGGAAGTGCTGCTGTCAGTGAAGATAAATCCTAACTTGCCATGATTTTGCTACTCATGTGACTTGAATCTCTTAAGAAAGTTGGGTGCAAGCAGAGGTTTAGCCTCGTGCTGTGTTGACCCCTGGCTTAGTGACCAGTCCTTCTGCCTGTTGGTCTGTGACTGGTGGCCCACAGCTGGGAATATCCTGACTTGAGGAGGGTCTTTGGATCCTCCTTATCACATGGATGAGGCTGCAGGTCAGAGTGTAAAAGCAGTCTGTACAAAAGGGTTCACGTCCTCTGCTAGTTGCATCTGTTTGCCATTTGAAGGCATTAAATGAGGTTGAAAAAAAGCAGCTGTTGCTTCATCTCTGTACATCTTTTTCTCATATTAAATATTTCACTTGATTGGGCTGGCTTAATATAACAAGTGGCTGAGCTGAAGTGCAGTGGAGAATGTAAAATGATCTGAATCAAAATTTTTCTTCCATAGCTGTAATGGAGATATTTTAACTGTCTGCTACCTCCGTCCCAATGGCCACAGCTTGCTCTGGACCAGAGGTGCAAGCCGGTTGCAGCAGTGTTAGTGCTGACACTAAGAAATGGGGATCTTCTGGAACTGTGGTTTTACATGCACCTTGTTGTTCACCTGCTTTTGGTTGTCCACCACCTTTTATTAGTTAATGCCAGAGTCCTGCTGATGGCAGCTTTGCTACCGAACTATCTGCATGAATTCAAAGCCCATTTATTGTCAGTGGTGAGGAATGGACTGTGTATTTATTAGCCCATTCATGTTTCATCCTCAGAATGCCTCTTGTTCATTTGGACAATGATTATTTTTGACTTAAACATTAATTTTGCTAACTTAAATATTCTTTGGATGACAGTAATTTGCTTGCTGAAATTATTTAGCATATGTAGTGTCTCATTCTTACATTGTAAGGGTTTTTTTGATTGTTTCAGTGGTGGGGTTTAGGGGGGAAGGTTTTTTGGGTTGAGGGGGTTGTTTGTAGGGTGGTGGTTTTTTTAAAGGCTTTTAAAACCTAGAAGTTTTTTTCAATCACAGAATATGTATAAAGATAAAACCAGTATGATCCATTATATTTTTAGATATTTAGACTTAAAGCCTAAATTCTGAAATCTTTTTAATAGGAGCCTTTTGAAGTGCTAACTTCACTTCTGTAGGTATGAGAAATTTTGATAAATAAATAACAATTTTGGCATTTCCTGTCACCCCCCCGCCACCTGGTAAAGCTGTAAATAAAAATGTTTAAATTTTAATTCTTACAAGTTTAGGGGGGTAGTTTTTGTGGGGTTTTTTGTTGTTTTGTTTCTAGAAGACTGGTGACTTTCCTTAGTATTTTTGCACTTCAGGACTGTTCTTATACCTCTGGAATGTGGCTTATTTGTGAAAACAGCTTATATTCACTGAAAAATCCAAACAAGTCCTTGCTAGGCAAAGAATTTCAACCCATGTTTTGTTTTTCAGAATTACCCTAATAGGGTCTTGTTAGTCCATTTAGCAAACTACAGATAGTATTAAGATATTACTTAAGAACATCTACATTACATTAATACCACATTAAGGGCCTGATCTAAAGCCCATTGAAGTTGACAGGAATGTTCAGTAGGAATTTAATACTTTGATATTTCAACTGTAGTTTTAAAACTTACAAAATCAAACATAAAAAATGTTTCGGTCAACATAAACACATCTGTTATCTGTGTTGTACTTTGCCCTTCATAAAACTTGGATTTGGAGCCTCCTCAGACTGAAATAAATACTTAAAATAGTAATTCTGAATGTGTTTTACAGGTTCTAAAATAGAGAAGAAAAAAAGTGTTGCTAAAAGGTGTATAACAAGCACAGTTGTCTTGTGATGTACCAAATTATACTAACACTCAATGAATATATAAATCTATAGTAAGTTTTAACTTTAACCCATGACTGCAACATAATAAAAATCGGATTTAGGAGGGATTGAGAATAACTGTTTAAATGTCTTCACTGTGTTTCTTTTTGCTTTAAATCTACTTTTTCAGGGCTCTGATTTGTTACTAACCTGCCTTCTTCAGTTTCTAATGTTTATTGTGAGTATAGCTACTTGCTAAGCAAAGTAGGTGTCTGAACACCAACGTGATGCAGCTTGCAGAACTACTCCTATTACACTGCATTGCTTCTGTCTTTATTTTTTGTATTGATAATGTATTTACAGAAGTGAGTGCTGGCAGAGAGCACAGGCTGTGAATTGTGGGGAGTCTCATTTAATAACCAAGGAAACTCTCACTACTTACGAGAAGAGATGCAGTACCTGGTTTTTATTTTCCTGTTATTGGCTCTTTCAGCCTTATGTGGTGAGAGATCTTCTTTCTTTTTTATGAAACTGTATTTTTTCAGCCCATGGCTTTTTATTAAATTGTAGTTAACAGTATACTTTTGAGGATTACATCACCCTATGTGGAGCAATTTGGCTTAGGCTGGAGATCAATCTGTACACAGAGCATCTGTCACTTAACGATTCTGCTTAGATACCGACTAAAAGATTTGAGGTCCCACTGTGTTTGGAGCTTTTCTCCTGATGTACATGTCTCAATCTATTAAACTGTCTTCAGTAGCACTGGGATCGTATTTGTGTTTGTAAATAGAGTAGCAGAAGAACAGGTAGGTATTCGTGGGCAGTTGTTTTTCTCCACTCATGTAGCTTCTGTTGTTGAATGGTCTGATACTGAATTTATTAGTCTACGCAGTTGTTTGCTCAGGTGTAATCCCTTATTCAGCCACACTTACTCATCCACTGGAGGATGCACACATGGTTACATCATGGTATATTAAAGGTTTACCACTGCTTGCCACAGCTGTAATCTCTTTGACTCTTCAGTAAACTAAGAGTCTTACACTTGAATGAAAGCAAAATTGTGTGGAATGCCATTCCTGTGGAGGCAGACAGAATGCAGTTCTCTAAAGGTCTTGCCTCGTTCCCTTCTCTTTCCAAGGAGGTTAGTGTGCTCAAATGATCCCTGCATTTTCTTTTTTTAGCTATCTTGCTGCGAGAAGAGCAAAGAAGAACGTGCTCTGGATGATCTGTTTGCAGTAGCGTTTGGGGGATGGAGCAAACCGGAAAGATTAAATCACCAGTTAGGTAGAAGGCCTCTTTACTGCTCAAACTGTAGAATCACAGACTGGTTTGCATTGGAAGGGACCTTAAAGATCATCTAGTTCCAACCCTTCTCATGGACACCTTCCATTACTGAACACTTCCAGGGAGGAGGCATTTCAAATGCCTTAATTTTTTTCCTTAGAACTTTTAATTTTGTAGCTTTTTACTAAAAGCTTATACAGAATTTTTTCTAATACTCCTCTTACCACAAATATAAGCAAGCCAAAACCTCTTTACCCAAAACCTGCTAAACCATGTTTAAATGTTGATGACCTATGGGAATAACTTAAGTCATAAGTTTAATTGGTGTTTTGTCCATAGATATATACAAGTGGTACTATTTAAAAACAAACAAACAAAACCAACTTCCCCCCAACTTTAATATTAGCATTTGCATTATATTAGTACTTTGCAGACAGTGTGGATAACCTTGGGATCTTGCAGAGCTGATGGAGAGAATGAGAGTTTGTAGATGATGGGCTGAAACTGGTGTCTGGGGACATCTGGGCAAAACCCTGGTGTGCAAGGCAGCAGCTGTCATGTCACTGAGTGCAGTTTCTCTTTATGAACTTACCATCATTGGAAGGTCTAGTGATTTGTATTTTCCTAGTGCTTTTATATTGATTACTTCTAGTGTAATACTAGTGCTTTACCCAGTAATGAAGTTAAACAATCAAATGAGTCAATGATTTATTGGGTTTCTCAGTTTAGAGACTGGTTCTACACTGCAACAGCTTCTCATCTGCTCTCTGAGCCCTTGTTCACAATTTGCCAGTAGGCTTCATCGCTGGCTACCTCAGTACCAAATAAGTGTCCAACATGATGCTTTTGATTATTAAAAATCTGATATTAACAGTTGTGTTTTGCATTTCCTTATTGATTGCTCATGCTCCTGTGCATTCAGTTATTTTTCAACCTCTGATTTTTTTAATATATATCTCTTTCTGGTATTATTTAATAGTAGAAGAATATTTTTTTTGGATGTTCAGTTTCTTTGGTAAACAAAATCTATGATTTTTCTCCTTAGTATTTCATAACTTCAATTCTTAATAACGTATGCTACTTTTATTTACTGTCTCATCTTTGTGTATATCTCTTGTTCAATTCCATTTAACAGTGACTGTAGCCACTCTTTAAGCCAGTCCTGTCTTATCCATCCTGTATTTTTCTTTCTCCTCACTTTTCTGATGGGGATTCAGTGGAATTACTATCTTGTTCCTTTTCGAAGCCTTTTTGCCTCACAATAAATCCTTCTTTACTGGAAAAATTGTCTAGAGCTTCTGATCTTTGTGTCTGAACTGTGGGACCTAAACATACTTCCAGACTCCATAGCAAGGGTAAAATCGATTTCTCCCATCCCAGTGTCTGTGAGAAGCTGGAAAAGGGCTGTTATGCATTGCAATTGTTTTCAGTTGAAAGCAGGACTCTTAAGCACACCGTGGTACTTGTCTGCCACACACCCTGTATTGCATCGATTTGTCACTATGTAAGGTGTCCGAGTAGATGAAGTTAGAGTGAGTTCTCATCACAAATCATTGCTTTGTGTAATGAATTTAATTTATTCTAAGTCATGTTTGCAAGAGTCTCCTGTTCTTCCTCCAGACGATGCAGTATCAGATACTAGTTCATTCTGAGCAAGACCAAATGCAGTATTATCTATTTATCCTTATGTTAATTGCATAATGATTATTGTTCCTGCTTTTATAAACCAAAACATGATCTGCCTGGGGAATTATATTGCTTGTTTTTTAACAAGCAATTGTTAAAAAATTTATTGTCTCTGTTATATCTGGGTCAAAGCAATGATTAATATTGGAAGAGAGGTTTTGTAAGCAGACTGAAGCTTTGGCACATGTACTGAGAAGGCCATTCAGATTTTATAGAGGATATGAGGGGCAGAAGTAAATGGGTGGCAACAAATGAAATTTGGACTTAATTGCAGTGGGTAAACCTTGTCTGGTCAGGCTGAAGAGCCTGTGTTTGTGTAGCTGGTAGGAACAGAGTGGTTCTTCGGTAGGATAAAAGGTAGTGTTTACAGTACTTTAGATTTGAGAAAATAAACTATGCTATAGGTTATTTCTAAGTCTTTCTTAGAATAAAGTCTATGAAGGATGAGAAGGAACTGTTAATCTGTTTAGAACTGCTGGATATCTAATACAGTTTTGCTCAGTAACCTTGGTATTAAACCTTTATCCAGTAGTAACTTATTGCTGCTTCTGACTTGCCTGCAGTTTTAATTTTAACTTGAGTTTGTCTGGCTCCAGCCTTTGGGTTTGTCCCACTGAAGAAATGATACCAGGAGAAACTCCTGTGAAAATGCAACAGGAAAGGGAGCGGGCAGTGTGCTGCTGAGAGCTGCTGCATAGCCAGCACCAGCCTCACAGGTCATGGTGATGTTTGCTTCTCTGGTCCACCTTCACTCTGCTCTAATGAATTCTCTTATTGATGCTGTGAGCCTGTTGACAGGATGGTACAAGTGCAAGAAAGTTGCTTATGGTGATGACTTATTTCAGTGTAGATAAGTAGAACAGCTGCAGTGAGTCTTGCTGTGCGTGTTGGAGCAACTGCAAAGATCTCTGCTCATCAGTTTTCCCTAAACGTTCTACCAGGAGCATGAAGTTGGTGATCAGCAAAGCTGCCATGCACTCAATCCCTGCTGCAGCTCACAATAGGTGCAAAATAATTTGACACCTTCTACTGAACATTCAGACTCTTGAAAACTAATTAAATATACTCAGCAGCACTTGAGGAAAGGAGAGGTTTCCAGATAAAACAAGAAACTGGCTGCTCTAATAGCAGGAAACTCTGGTACGAATCATCAACTCTCCATACTGAGCAGCTCCAAAATGAGACCAGATGGCCTTGAGATGGCTTTTAGACTGTTGTGGTTAAATTGACTCTTAGACTTTGTCTTTGCTTTTTAAGAAACATCTCCATCAAATTCTGTTCCCTGAAGCTTTCCAGCTTCACTGCAGCACCTCCTTCTCCCTTTGCCTTCTCCTACACATGAAGTCTTACCGTGGGGGTATGCCCAAACTCTTAATTGCTCTCCTTTCTTGTTTGTTGGTATTTCTCTGTAATGCTCACCTAATGGAGGCTGTCATTGCTGTTGAGAGGAGATGGTCTTTCTTGTGTTGGGATCCCAGCAGCAAAAGCTATCCACCTGGATGAAAAGGGAGGAGCTAGAGGAATTTAATTGATTATAATTAATATCATGGTCATAATTGAGGGATTAATGGATTGTCAGAATGAGTTTTATGAGACTGAGGATAAAGAGATTTTAAGAAAAACTGAGAATTGTGCTGAGCCTGAGTGTTGGTAAGAGTTGAGGAGGCCAGAATTGGTGGGGAAACATGGACTGAAGGGAAGGCTGTTGGGGAAAGGGGGGGACAAGCATGGAGGTGTGTGAGGGGTGACAGAAACATGTAGGAACTGCATCTCAAGCTAAAGCATCCCAGACCCCTTGAGAGACCGTGGCATTGAGACTAGGGCTCTCTAGAGCTGGGGATTTCAGTCTGGGTGGCTGCATCATGGGACCTGTATTTGTAACCTTCCTGGTGGCTTCTCTCCCAATGGCAAATGCTCTTCAGTGCCTTTCCCAGCTGCAACATGTCTCCAGCTAACAGGGGCCAATGCTCACTCCAGTAACAAGCCCTGAGTGCTGAAATCTTACTGGTTTGAGGTTTATTTTTTTATTTTTTCTTGGCTAATATTTGTGATTTTAGGCAACCTTAATTCTAACATTTTCTAACTCCAAATAATTGAGCCTACAACCTCTGTATGTTTTTTTAGGGACTACAGAGTAAGATGTTTGTACCAGAATACTGAATCAGGTTATGCAGTGGTTTTTAGCTTTCGATTAAATAATTTTTTGAAGTACTTGTCCTTGTGCAGAGGTTGGAGATATGGTTCCGTGGGAAACTCTGTTAGTTGGCTTTCATCTTCAGTATTCAAGAAATTATTCTGCCACTTGGACTGCACAATGTCTTGTCTCCTAGAGATAGTTATATTTTTCACTTTTGTGTTTTTATGTGGACCTGGCAGTTTTATTGTTTTAAACACTTCCACTATCAGTATCAAAATGATGTGGTTTTCCTTTTATTTTTTTCCTGCCTTATCTGCAGTAGAAGATACCAGTTTTGCTTGTCAGCTGCAAATAGCATCATGGCGAGAAATGCATTTCACTGCATCCCTGTTCCCTGAAGTCTGTGAGAAAGTAACTACAGACCATCTGCTTTAGCAACTTTTGGCTACTGTAAAGAAAATGAACAAAATATATTCTAGTTTGCTTTGATGTGCTCCTGAACATCCATTAAGCTACAACTTCAGTATTGCTGTATGGTGCCTGGATAGAAATAGATCATTTTTCTTATCTATCCTGTCCTCCTGAGCCTGTTAATGTAGTCTAATCCTAGCTGGTAACCTAAGAGATTTATAGTCACAAATGTTTGCAGCAATTTTCTGGAATCTGTTTTATGCTGTGGAAACATCTTTGTACTCAGCTAGATACTGCTGCAGTTAGTGGAGCACCCAAGGAAGAGTGTATTATATCAGTTTCAGAAACGTTAGATTTGAACATGACAGAAGCAATTAATGTCAGTACTATATGCTATTTTCAGGATACTAAGTTTGAGATACTTTATTTGTCAAATGTGAAAATTCACTTGCCTCTTTCTTAAGATTGTGATGTGAATAGTTATTACAGTAAAATAACTGTTCTTCCTCTGCATGAACCAGGCAAATGTGCTGCCATGAAAATGTATTACTTCTACTTCTACCTCTGCATTTTTCATCTACCAGTAACTCTGTTAATAAAATTAAAAGTTCTAATTTCCTCTGAATTAATCTGTAAATATTGTTCTCTGTACAGTATTAATTTCTGTGCTTTCACTCTCCCCTCTACAGCTTAGTTCAGGCAGGGTTACTGAAATCACTTATGCAGAAGTAGTCATCTTCTCCAAGTTCCCTTGTGCTTGTTTTATTAAACTAAAGAGTTGAATGTAATGCACCTGACAAACCCATCTGTGTTTTAGGTTGAGAAACAGTATCCTAGAGAGCTATTAAAATAAAAACAAAAAATAAAAATCTGTTAGTGTTAGCTCTTCAGGATCCCAAATGTGTCAAGTTAAAAATACTCAGCAGCAGTTAGAGCTAACGATAAAACCCAGCTGATTCTGGAAAATAAAATGGCATAGGTGATGTTGGCAAGGTAGGTCATGGGTTTAGGTTTGCTGTCTTCTAGGCAAATTAGTACTGTCGTTCATGGATGGGGAGATGGCTTCTTAGGTTGCACATGCTGGCAAAGCTGATGGTAGAGGGACAGACCCAAGCAGATAAAGCTACTTCAGAGTTTACATCATAGCAAGAAATGCAGCCTCAGGGTTGCAGAGCTTTGGAGAGCCTGATCCTCAAAGAGCTGGTCCACAGGCTGTGAAAGATGGAGGCTTGCTCTGAAGAGCTGGAGCAGCTCCATAAAGATGGTGGGGTTTCCTCCAGGGACCATATTTTTAAGTAGTTTAGTTAATGGCATTCCTTACTATGTTTGCAGCTCTATAGAAACTTGTGCATCTTGTATTATTTTGCTTAACCCAGGTAGGACACACATTTTGATGAGAATTGTAAATATTTTGAAGGTCTGTGAATATCAGATTTTTATGCTGACTAACAAGTTGGTGTTTTTATGTGTGAAACAGCAGCTGTGGTAAGACATCTGTTGATAGGACACTTACTCATCTGCTATATCTGTTATTTGTCATCATTACATCTGTTATAGTCCACATGGCCCTAATCAAAGCAGTGGGGCTTTTTGCCAGGTGCTTCGTACCGAGTGAGATGGGGAAAATGACAGATTTCTGGTTACCCGTGACCTGGCAATACTTTCTGGTGACAACCCAGCTATATTTTGATATTTGTGGGAGAATACGTCCGTTTCTTTAAGGAAAGCCTCTGTCTTTAGGAAGATAATAGAGTGAAGTCAGCAGCAGAAAAACAGTCCCATTGTCATCAGCATGTTCCCAGTGCTTCAAAAATGAACTGTTGTAGGATGGTTTTATTGATTTATTTATTGAGGAAAGTCTTTTTAAAAACACTGCCACTTAGTTAATAAATAAACAAACCTTCAGGTAATTAGAACTAGATCTGGCAAAGCCTTTAGGCATCTCCTTATTAAAATGTGAATAGCCTGGTGTTCTTCACCACTAAACTGCTTTGTGATCACGAGCAGTTAGTGATAGAGGTGCTTTATAGACTGTCAGGATATTCTTAGGGTTTGTTCTAGGAAAGCTTTAGGGGAACAAAATCTGTGTTGCTTCTGAGAACTTGGCTGTAAGGTAATCTCCTTGAGCAAACATCCTTCCCTCCTAAGATATTTCTTAAATTACTTGAATTGCTTTGTTCAGTGCTGTATTTGCCTTGAGTTCAGTGGTAATTCCTAGATAATAAGAATTTTTGGAAGGCATATTTTTTTGGAAATGTTTATTGGAGAATGTCTTTACTTCAAAACATGCCTTTCCCTTACAATGCTATTTTTTCCTCTTCTCTCAGTACATTTTCACCAATGCAAAGCACGTTTAAAAGAAAAAAATAAATTCCTGCTCATCAGATGTTGACTCAACTTTTATGCTATTCATGTTCCTCTACTGCTTTTTTTATTCTGCTGTCTCTGATCTCTTCCTTCTGTTCCACACAGCCCACAAAAGCATCTCCTCTCTCTCTCTCTCCCTCTTTCTCCCTCACAGGCTCTCCTCCCTCTTTCCATGCTGGCATCTTGTGTTCACCTGGCCAATTTCTTTTTAGCTTTATCTATTTGTGTTTATATAACACAGACTTTGTTCTATGACTTTTAAATTATTCTCCTTTAATTGCTGTGAGAGTGTTTAATTGTTTTCTGTTGCATTTTTTTTGCTGCACCTCAGGTGACTTGAGGGGAGGTGAAGAATTTTTTTGTGATAAGTTTTTGATGCTGTTGGTTGGTGCTGTTCACTGCAGCTGGCTCCAGCAGCCTCTTGATACCTGCACAACTGGTATTAGATGTTCTGCTTTCGTGTGATGGAAACTACCTGCAGGGTCTCTTCCCCAGGTCAATCGCTCTGCATGGAAGTTTGCTGCATTTTAGTAGCAATATTGCTATGGATATGAGAGAGCAACTCAAATGGATTTTGCTGAATGAGACTAATGTAATGTGAACAGATGGGAACAGTGTTTTAAAATAAAAATTCAAAGTTTTCCAAGTAGTGCTTTGGGTTGTGATTAATAACTGCCTTGAGGGTGGGAGGTGGTTTCTTCCCTGGAACCTTTCTGACATGAAATAGCCAGGACTTTAGGCTGGCTCTTAACCTGGAGGAGCAATGCTGCTGCTCCTGGGCTGCAGAAGTGCACTCACTTTTTTTTGCTCTTCTTCCTGAAATAGGATTTTAAAAATACTCTGTAGTGTGTGTGTGTAACCTGCTGTACTGTTACCTTCATACAGATAAATGGTGTGCTATAAAATGGAAGTTCAGCAGTGTGTCGCAGCATTAAGAGATTTTTGTAGAGTTTGCTGTGAAATTATATGATTTCCCTGTAACGCCAGCCTGACAGAAATGAAACCGTGGAGATAGTTCCCTGGTAGCTGGTGAATGTCTTCCAGAGTGACAAATCACCCCAATTCTGTGTGTGCTTTGAGTAATGTTCACTTCTGCACTGTTAATATTTTTCTCCTCTCTCCTTTCTGCCTCCAGCAATAATTGATGATTATGGAGATAATGTTTGGTCTCGTCCCTCCCTGCCACCCCAGTGCGATTCTCCCAGGCTTGATCCAAAGCCCAGAGAAGTCAGCAGAAAGTCTCACTTGCTGCGTGTGCAGCTCTGCATTGCTTTTTCCAAGTGCTGTATGTCTGCAGTCAGGGTGTGTGGGTTAACAGGCCATGTATCCCAACTCTTCTGTTGAGCAGATACAAGTATTTTTAAGAAGTTTAAAATTAGGCCAAGTATACATTCAGTTTCTGATATCTGTCTGAAGAAGGACAAAGTACATGGTCATGGAAATACCTTGGTATAGCCAGTTTGGGGGTGTAGAGTGTATGTAGGGATGGGGTGGAAAGGAAAATAGCAGAGTGGTGGGGAAGAAAGTTTGCTTGTGCACATAGGTGATTTAGATGGTGGTGAAGAGGTTTGGTTTAACTAAACAAATAAGTCTTATTCTGTTTTCTGCAGAAGTTGTCGTTGCCAACGTAGCTATTACAGCATACTGAGGCTGTTCTTTTTTTTCTTAAGAGCTGAGATACTGGTATTTTATTTCTTTTTAATAATGTGACTTTTGCCAGGGCAAGCGGGTTGTGAATTAGTACTTCATTATGTACTGACATCAAACAAAGTCCCCGCTTCAGAATTACCTATTCAAGAAAACAGTTAAGATTTGGTTTTCTGACTCATTTAGGTACTTGAACATCCTACCAGTACAGAACTATACTTAAAGTATATTTAATAAGCTCTGCTGCTTTGAATAATAATGAGTCTAATGAAGTAATGGAATAAATATTTTTGAGGGGCAATTATGTTTGTAGAGCATGAACCCTTGTTCTGCAGTTATCAAAACATGGTAGAATGGCTCATAAACATGTGTTGACAATAAATATCACTTGATGTAAGTGTAATAAGATGCTTGGGTGTCGCTAGGCTTGGAGTTGGAAACTCCTACTGCTCTCTAGGGAGTGTGTCCTCTGCATTACTTTAAAAAAATAATATTTAAAAAAAATAATTAGAAGTTGGTGTAATTTCTAGTAGCCTCTACTAATCTTATGAAGAGCCTGTGTACGGGTACATGTGACTAGAGGTAAAACATCACACCAGTGTCTTGGCACAGCGTGATGCAACTCAGTGCTGCTGTAAACGTGAAGCTTGTTTTACCCTATACAGGTGCTTCAGGTAGTTTATTCTCTTCCCCTCATGAATTCACAAATCCGTGTCTTTTAATTGTCACGCTTATCACATGTTCTTTTAAATGGTTCTGTTCCAAATGCATAAAAAAGTTATTGCAGGGTATGATGCTCATGTTACTGTTACAACATATTTTGAAATCTTTCTTAGCAGTGTGCTTGAGACTTAAAATTTAGTTTATTTAAATGGAAGGAGAGAACACAATGGAATATACATTTTTCATATCCTTGCTTGTATGTGCAAGAGCACATTTCATTGTTCTTTTCAGGCAGAATAAGACTCTTCAATAAAGCTGAATTACATTTTCTTGCTCCCTTTTATTTCAATAGCATGTGTATTTCAGTTGATGTAACTTTATGTACTTGGTACTAAAGCAATGAGGCAAATACACAGATTAGCAGGAGAAGGGAGAAGAAAATGCTGTTTCAGGAGTCAGAAAAGTCTCAGTTGCTAACTCTAAACTTTCTTCTATATGGCAAACTATAAACAGGCAATAAAAACATTTAATTTGCAAATTGCACAGTATTTATTGGCTTTAAGTTAGATTTTTTTTTTTTTTCCCTTGTGTAGTCAGGATTTTGTAACATATTTACCAAAATATTTTCAGCATTATGATTAGAGACTCTACTTGGTAGAGTTAAGTAATAAAGTTGCTCATTTCCTACTGCAATGGTAGCATTTCAGATGAAGGGAGATAAAAGTGGGGCATAATAAGTGCAAGTAAGAGAAGAAAAAAACCAAACAAACATTTAGGCAAGAGAAACTAATTAAAGCATTTTTAGTGATGAGTTTGAGAAAGTGGATAAAGTTCTAAAAAACTGATGATGAATAAGACAATCCATAGATCAATAGACAAAATACAGAAATGCTTTATATAAGTCTCTGCCCTTTTCTTTCCAACAAGACAATGGGATATTGTCATCCCATGAGGTGCTGAAAAGTGAATCCTGTTCTGACTCATTGCTTCTCAAAACCATCTTCTGTCCTGTTCTTATCTTC
>NW_010310088.1:113969-161204 GCF_000700745.2 Antrostomus carolinensis | reverse complement strand
AGGATAAGAGCCTCTGATTTCAGAGATACAAATTGATCTGTAAAAGTAAACAATCTTTTTTCTATTATTTGCTTACCTTTTACAATATTTTGTTTACCCTGTCAGTTTTCTGAGAACTTAATGTTCCTTCCCAATGATTTTATGTAATAGCAAGTTTTGTTAGAAGATACAGCACTTCTCCCTAGTGTTATTGCTGTTAAAATACTGACTTTATTTTTAAAAAAACCCAAACCAAACAAAAATCCCAAACAAACAAACCAACAAGAAAACCCCAAACCAGTCTGTGCTGTTATTCTACCAAACAGGACTGGCTTTGACCTTAATGGTTTGAATAAGCTACAGAGTCACCTGAAAATCAGACCAGAATTTTATATATAAGCAGGGAATACTCTCCAAGGTCAGAGTTTTACAATTCATTGTATAATGTTGATATTTTGTATGGTGATTTTTAATTATTTTCAAAGTGGTGCCAGACAATGTGTAAAGAGATTATACAATTATATAAATGAATTAAGTGATGATATTTCTGCAGCTGGGTGATTAGTCTCGTACTTAAACTACTCTAGAAGGTAGGATGGAGAGCTTCCTGCTAATTAGTGAAAAATTATTCTTTCATTGTAGTATGGATCATGTTCTTCATTTTCTGATGGATTCTGCATTGCTGCTTGTTTCCCCAAAAACTATTCTCCTGTGACAGCAGTGTTCATCTGCAATCAGTGATTAATAACTTCCGCAGTACAACATTGCAAGAGATCAAACCGCAGAGCTGCGGTGGGTCCCCGTACCTGTGGGATAAGGAGGATGTGCCTTTCTGAATGCCTTGGTCATGTCCTTTCCTGAGGTGACCTCAGCCCAATTCCATCCTACTCATCCAGTGTGCTGGACAGCACAAACAGATGAGTTTCTGGAGGTCTAATTGCAATAAATGAACACGTATGGTTAGAAAGTGGTGATAAACCATTTCATTTTAATTGCAGAAATTATGTGTATTACATAAGATGTGTAACTTGCAGAGGTTGTGATGTCTAAGAGGGTAAAATTTGGTCAACATTCATTTTATATGTAAAATAGATTTGTTTTGGTAATCTTTAAAATCCAAATTGCATAGCCGTTTTCATCCTGATGTCTTCTGGGATTCTGTGACCTCTTGGTTCTTCCTTTCATGACTCAGGGAAGTTGTGTTAGAGGAACCTAATGAATCTATATTGTGATGAAGGGAAGAGAAAGATGCTTAAAAGGCCTGAAACGAATTGCAAAGCATGCTATTTTGGTCTCCTAGTGAAATTGGTTTGGCTATGGTTGTATGTGACCTCCACAACGTGTCCAGCAGAAGGATCCAAGATTATTCTGTGCATGAAGAAGAAGTAGGCCCTGAGATGTACCTGCATAGAAATTCAATTAGAAAGCTGAAAATAGCCCTTTTAAGAAACTCTACTATGAGCTTCATGTGCAGGAACAAAGAATAATACAATATCTTATTGCAGCATTAAATGTGGGGGTTCTTTTTAAATGAAGCATTGAAATTCTAATCACTCTTGTTCAGTGTTCTGACTGTAACAGCTGTTGCTTTTCAGTATTAAAAAATATTATATTTTAGGAAATAGCTAGTGTTGGTCAACTCACTACTCCTATTATGCTTAGTTACAAAGACAGCCTTACTTTAAAGACTTTGTGTGTTGGTATCCTTTACAAGGTTATAAACAAATGGTTTTTTAAAAAATGATCTTCTGTTTGGATTTGTTATGGAAAAATACATGGTTTATTAATGGAAAAATCTTTCTTAGTGTAGTAATTCAATCTGAGTTTGTATTGAATGTTAAATCTAGCTTAATTCGAGGACATAATGAGACTGTACTTTCTTGGACTTTGAGTCACCATTTATAGGGAAAGTTAATATAATTTTATGATAAAATGCTACTGCTCTGCAATTTTGCACTTATAAATACTCTGTAGTATTTGTTTTCTCTCTTAAAAAGATCACAGAAGACCTGAAACCAGGCAGAACAGAGCACTAGGTCAATATGCTGAAGTGCAAAGTGCTTTGCCTTCTTCAGAGCTTTGCTATGTTACAAGGGATTCTATCGCAGGGAGATGATTGAGGGGTTTCTTTTCTATTTGAAAATATATATATGTCTGTTTTCTAAATAGCTGTGTTAGTGTTATTTTATGGTTGGTTAAAGGAGCTTGGTAGGATCTTGATGCTATTTTCATCAGAGCCTTCATTTTGGAAGAAACAGTGGATTAAGGACCTATTTTTAAGTTATGCTTATGGATCTTTTTTGGTTATCAAAAGTAGGGTAGCATAAGCCTAGCATAAGCACAGAATTAGCCATAGGATCTGTTTAATTATGTTCTTGTAAATTAGTTCAGTCCTAATTCTGTCATCCTGCCTCTTGCTGAACAATCATTTCTTTTGCAACTGATCCACTGAAATCGCTGAATTTAGTCGCATGCTCAGAGATACGGTATCAGGATGTGAGAACTTGAAGCTCCTGTATATTTAATCTTTTCCATTTCCTAATACCCAGCTCACCTTTCTTTCAAAAACAGATCTTGAAAACTCCAGGGCAAAAATGAGGAGTGCGGTGTCAGTTCGAGAGGGGCAGGGAGTTGTGCTGCTCTGTGGACCACCCCCCCGGGCAGGAGGTAAGGGACCTTCTGGGATTTGTGCTTCTACCAGAGCTGATTGACTGTAAAGTGGAATATCTCCCTGGAAATGCAGAAGAGATCCTTCAGAGAGAGCAAGAGTGAAACCTGGTTTCTGAAGTAAATACAGAGAGAGAGAAAACCAAACCAAAAGAGGGGGAGGGAAGTACTTAAGAGGATTTACTTTTATCTTGAAATGCCTTTCTAGCTGCTAATAACTTCTGCACACCTAACATGTCTGATTTTTATTATATTTCCAGTAATTAATTGAATATTTTCTGGAGTTAAATTCTGCCCAATTTCACAATTGCTGAGCTTCAGTGAATCTGTTTTTCTCTATGACTAGACAATTGCAAAGAGTAGATTGTTGTCTTTAATTATGCTGGTATCTACCTGTTTTCTTATCGTCAAGATGTTTGATAGTGTCATGCAATGATACTGGCCTACTTTAAAACACTGCTGTCTGCAGGGTGGGCAAGAAAATGGATTCCTTGTGGACCAAAAATTGCAAGTACATTTTATCATTCCTTCTGCATCTTCAGTCTTTGACTGATTGCTATTGAGCCTCAAGTAATATTTGAAAGTAACTGGTTTTATTCGTTTATAACTGATACGGAGTCTCATTGTTGAAGGGCTGTGATGTTAAACATTAGATTTGATTCCAAACCCAAGGTAATGTAAGCTAAACATGGAATACAATAATACAGGTATTGCGACCTCTTAAATTTGGCGGAGTCCAAGCAGACACAGCCATAAAGTGGCAATTTTACAACTGTCTGAGCTTGCAGAATTTTTTCTCTCTAAACTGATACATACTCTTAAATCATCTTTATAGCCTTACAACAGCTTTGTCTTTTCAGCTGCTGAGAAAATAGGTCATTCTCCCAGCTATCTATAAGAATTAGAATGATTAAATATTGCTTCTGTATGCAGTCCAAAGTCTGAATTACCCCAGCCTTTTTTATACTCGTATCCTGTGCATGGGTATTCAGCCAGAGGTGGCCATCAAGCTGACTACAACTATGTACCGAGTCTTGCAATGTTGAAGTTTGAGGTGCTAAACAGGAGGTGACAAAAAACATGCTCACATTGCTAAGAACTGTGGTTCAAATCAACACGTGGAAGAGGTGAGAATTTCTTTTGCAGTCAGCAGATGGTATATGATTGACACCCCCCACACTAATTGTGTTATTCATGCAAAAAAGAGAGAACCGAGAGCTCCCTGAATTATCTAATGGAGTTGAGAATTTGTACCAGAATTATTTAGAGTCCTTGGATTTGTTTGAGAGTTGAAAGATTAACCATTAAAGTTTTCAGGACATATGGAGAAAGATGTAAAAGTCCTTCCTCTTCTTTCTTCTCCAAAATAAACCTACAGCATGGTAATGTCAAGCATACAGCGCCACTAGATCTGGCACAGGAGGATGCAGGTTGGTCTTATGATAAAATACTCATTTTATCATAGATAAAATACTCATTCATTAAGCAGAAGTCATGTGTTAGGAATGGCGGGGATGGTTTAGGAACAGCTGACCTGGCTTGAGGGCTGTTCAGCCCTTTCCAGATCAATGATCTGATTTCCTACCCCCACACTTTAATTCTGTATTTGTTGCACTGAGCTATAAAATAATTTCAGACTAAAATTTTCAGACTAATTTTAGACTATTTCTAAAAACCTTCTCAAATACCTTGTTTTCTCTTCCCCTTTAGCCCCTGAAATATTGTTCTTTTGTGTTCTGTCATGTTGTGCAATTTCTAAGTTCCTGCTGGCTTGATGGAGATTTGTCTTCTTGTTCTTCTTACTTCTATTTTCTTGAAGGCTTCTTATGGAGTCTTCAAGAGGAGACTTGATTAAATTGTGATTATTCCTCCATGTACAATATTCTGGTTACAATAGAAACCAATGTTCATCCCACAAGAAAGAACAGTTCATAATAGGGAAAAAGGAAATTGCTTCCCCTCTATGATTTGGCATATTTTTTCTTTATGTTAGCCACCGATATTTACATAAGTAATATGAATATCCTTTTTCAAATGGGGAGCAAATTATTCATGCAGTTAATGGTATTTTTTGTCCTTTTGAAGCTTTCAATTTCAGTTCTATCAGGATATGGACATCTGCCATTTAAACCAACAACGAAACTGCATTTAACTTCATGCACATCAGCTCTTAGGCTGAGCTTGTATTTTAGCTTTGTTTCTGTGATGGCCATTGGTATACAGAGGGAGGAAGATGTTGCTCAGTATTTCCAGTTGAGAGTGCACAGATCAATTTCATATTTCTGTCATTAAACACTAGCTGTATCACAGACCACTTCAGTATTTTCTTTAGAGTTAGCTCACTTTTCCTTTTTGGCATTCCCTTTTTTAGCAGTTTTGTTTGAGATTTACTGAATGGGAGACTCAGTGAATGACTGGCTCTGTTTGTGAAGACTTCCTCCAAATAGTTTACTAATTCCACTGTTTTTATGTTAGATAATGTAAGTCGTATTACAATTGAGCAGTGATTTTTGGATAATTAAGATGGACATCTGTCATCATTCTGCATGACCATACTTCTGTATATTATTTTAATTCCATTACAGGAAACCTGTTAAAATACCCTGTTTTTTCCACAAATCAGTAAATCATCTGCCCCACACACTCCAAAGATAAAATGACATCTAAAATTGATTTACGTAGCTCTTCTGCTATCTCTTTCAGTTGTTATATCTACAGCTATTTTGACTTTTTACTGTGTTTCTGTTGTGTTTTTGATGGTTTTAAAGGACTGTCAATAAAACAAACATCTCCACATATAAAACTTCATATTGGACACACTTAGCATGCAGCTGGTTAAAAAACATTCATGCGATGCTAATTTTTTTTCTTTCTGCTAAGAATGGAAAAGGCTAGACATATGGAGAACTAAAAATGATTTTTCTCTACTATTGATCTTGTTCCAAAATCAGTATCTAAGGAGTGACAAAGCCCTGAGCAGAGCAAATCCTCAAGTTCCTTTAGGGTTTTACTTACTGGTACTACTGTATGCATATCATGATTATCATGTAGCTTGTCTTCAGGTCTTATTTCTATTTGATAGATACTGTGATTTAGATTTATTTAGTACAGTCAGTTTTACTAATGACATTGATTTTGGATTTGTAAGGTATATTCTGCTCTTCAGGAGAGAAGGAAGCCATGTGACATAGTCCTTTTATGTTCTCTGTGGTGGTTTCAGGGCTGCTTTATACACAGAGGAAAAAAAGATTGTTAATGGTAAATGTGAATATTTGCTTGATGGTTATTCATAAACTTTTTGAAGAATTCAGACTTGCCTGGAAAAACTAGGAATTAGCTTTATGTTGGTGGATATACTCCCTGTTATCTTGTTATCTGTGGGATATGACCATAACCCATGAGAACCTGAGTAAACGGCAAGAACGTTGTGGAGCCAAGTTGTTGTTGCTTGGAAATTGCAAGGAAATTCTACTTGTCTTATATTTGTGATTAGCCTCATGTGATATGAGTTCCTGTTTCATACAATATGGCAAGAATATTTCTACATAAATAAAGCAGCAAGAACATGTCCTCCGTCTTACTATCATGCCCTGATAAATACAGACTTAATCAATAAATAAGAATGTATTTGAAGTATAGGAATCAATTTAGCTTATAGTTTATTATTTAAAAGTCGTGACATACTGTTATGAAATTATATTAAATCATGGAAAAATAGATCCCAATTTATTGTTCACTGCTTGGCATTCACAAATATTTCAGTGAATAATGTCATGTCTGTTGCAAATTAGTATTTAGACTTGCAAATTTTTGCTCATGTCTCTTGTACTGCCATTTGGAGACCTGCAAGTTCCAGCAAGACTCTGCTGCATGAATAACATGGCATGGAAAGTATCTCAAATGCCAGAAATATTTTGATACTTTGGTTCTTTCTTTTCCACAGCTCTTGAATATCAACATGCTATTTTTCAGGGAACTGTAAATTGAATTGATTTTACTTACTTGGCTTTGGAAGCACTTCATACCCTTAAAACAAAGCAAAACCAAACTGATAGAACTCCAGAATATAATTTCTTTTCTACTGCCCATCGGTGTGTTTTCAGGAGATGGAAAGCATCCTGGTTTTGCACTTCTGCTTTGTGCTTTTGTTGCAGATTGTGGATGACACTCAGCTAGGCATGAACGATAAATCATACTTGCAGTAGGCACATTATGAGATTTTTGCACAAAAATGCATTCTAAGGAGAATAGTATGTTGAATATTGTAAAAGCAATGGCCTTAAAAATGGTTCCATAGTGTTCTCAAGCTGTTCTCAATCTGCCAAGGAGAAATGGTATTTTTATTTAAAAATATATTTTGCAATAGTCCTGCTGGTGTCATCATCATCATCTGCACAAATTTCAGTTGACAGTTTGAAATCAAATGGTACCCAAGAGACACTTTTATTTGTCCATATGAGGGACAATAATACATGTTTGTAGCTGGATTTTACAATGATTTCTATCTGTTGGAGCATTATTTTCACCACCAGTAACAAACCAGCGCTACAGAGAGAGACTGTTCTGTGCTTTATCAAATGTGGTCTTTATAAAGTACATTTTCTTTTGATAAACTTGTGTGCCATGCTGAAGTAAACCAGGCTAAAATTAATATATCACAGAATCACAGAATGTCGGGGATTGGAAGGGACCTCAAAAGATCATCCAGTCCAACCCCCTGCCAGAGCAGGAACCTAAATGAGATCACACAGGAAGGCGTACAGGTGGGTTTTGAATGTCTCCAGAGAAGGAGACTCCACACCCTCCCTGGGCAGCCTGTCCCAGTGCTCTGTTACCCTCACTGTAAATCCTTATCTATGTATTTGTGCAACATCTGCAACTACTTTACAGTCCATGTTTTTAAGCTTGCCTAGAAGTATATAACTGGCCTAAGAAACTTTTAGCAAAAAGATGCATGGTTCCAGTTTGGGAAAGGACAAACTGGACAAGCAAGGTATCGCTCCAGATTCTTACAGAACTCTTAGTTAACTTCATTTTTCATTATGCACATCAATCACTCTGAACATATGAATATATTAATATTTGTATTTTTCTTAGGTACTTGGATACTTTCTATAAGCCTTAGTTTGAGAGATGTATCTAGATTGGGAAGGATCGCTTCATAGCCAGGTAGAGCATAGTAGGCAGTAGAGCATAAAGCCTGGAAATATCTGTGATCAGTAATATTAGCTCTCGTAAATTTTGCACTATATCTTGATTACCCATTGCAAAATGATTATGGGAATATTGCAGCTTTTTATCATTTTGTTCTGCAGGAAAGATTCTAGCCTTCAAGCCTTCATATCTATATGTGTATTTATGTATTATTTAAAGTAGCGTTCCCAAATACACAAATTAGAAAACAAAAGCTCTTTTAAAATCTTGGTATTTTAAAGCTAGATTATTCTTTTCATTACTGGGGTGAGAGAGTGTGTCAGAACCTATAGTCTGTGCAGTGAGGGATACAATTTCACCTAAAGCCCAAGGAAGAGTTTTGCATAAGATTGGATCAGCTCCTGCTGGCTGCAGTACATTAGATTTCCACTAAAAATTCACTAAGCTTTTGGTATATATAGTACTAGCATCTATAATGTGGGCTGGTGTGGAAGAGAGCAAAGAGTAAAGCAGACTTTGGGACTAATACTGCATAAGTTGTATCAGCAAAATGTATGTGGACACTCCAGAAGACCTTGAAACACTATGGGATATGCTCTTTATTGCTGATACCTGCTCTCGTTAGCCCTCTTTCCTCAATGAACTGCAAGAGGCAGCAGCATGAGATGAGTGTTTTAATGGGAGACTGTGCCTCCTGGCACTGGGGTATTTGTTGGAAGAACGAGGGATGGAAAGAAAGAGGAAGATTAGGAAGAACTAAATGTCAAGAAAAAAGTTGAGGTCGAATCTTTTCACTTAACTAGTCTCAAGTATCTCACAAATGCCTTGGGGAAAAAGAGGGGGAAACTGGAATAAATAACTGTATTTTAGCCCTCTACCAAGATTATTTTTATTCCTAAATTGTTACTGTGGGATTCTTCTCCTCCAGCTTTTTATTATCTTCTCTACTAAAATATTTGAGTTTTTCTTTGGAAACAGG
The DNA here is from genome assembly GCF_000700745.2 of Antrostomus carolinensis. NCBI lineage: Eukaryota > Metazoa > Chordata > Aves > Caprimulgiformes > Caprimulgidae > Antrostomus > Antrostomus carolinensis. The sequence goes on along the minus strand of NW_010310088.1, from coordinate 152,425 downwards.
ATAATTGATTACTAAGAAGCAGGAGGGAGATGGCAGCAGTCCCAGCACACAGTCATAGCTGATCATTACAAGAGCACTGAAAAGTTTGGGTTTCCACAGGAGTTTACCATTTTCACAGACATTTACTGAGTACCTTCTCCTAAATGAGAGCCAAACTACTAAATGAAGTTTGTCAGTAATCACTACTTCAAGCTATAAACATTAGTAAGTTCCTTTGAAAATTTACAGTTGGTTATTTCCATTAGTTTCCCTTAGTTTATCTCCTTAATACTAAATATTAAGAAGAAATCAGGTAAGTTTAAGTTGAGCAATAAACTGTCATCTCTTTATCATCAAAATTGAGGAAGCAATTTAAAATATTTTCAACTATTGAAAAAGCACAACAGAGTTGTTAGAAATGCTCAGAGCAATTAAATGTAAAGTTCTGGGGAGGTGATTAAAATAGAAATTTATCATTAGAAATGGATATGACTAATGGGTATGTATTTAAATATTACTTCCTAAAGCAGTTTCTTACTTTTCTGCATACTTCCAGAGTCCAAACAATTTGATCAGAGACAGTATACTTTGAATGACACAGCTAGTCAGAAACAATATAGTTTAGAAATGTGATAAAGAGAAACTAATCCATCATCCTGCACAGCTACAGGGGAAGCAAAATTGGGTTTTTATTCAGCACTGGAACCCAAACCTAGAAAAACATTTTATTAGACTTAGCCATTAGCATGTGGACTTCCTCCGAAGCACCATGGAACATTTAACCTGCCAGTTAAGGAGCACTTTCACATTACAAGGTCACATTCAGTTTGAAACTTAACGCTAGTTTATGGTCAAACCCCACGTGTGACAGGAGAAAGGGAGAGAAAAAGACAGTCAGCAGGCAAGGCCGTATTGCTGTGCTGCTCTTCCAGTGGATATGCTGTTTGCAAATGTGCTTAACATGAGGTTTTCTGTGGTATTAATAAAGAAATAATGCTGCTGGTCTTGGAACATCTGTGTTTCCCAAGGACGAGCTTAGAAATGTTTACATTCTGGTTCCAGTGGTGGGCTTTGCTTTTGACACTGCTGTGGAAGACTTGGAAAAACCACTACAAATTGTTGAGTATAGAGAAAAACAGACCTTCAGTGAGCTGTTTTACATCACCAGAGCTTTGTCACCTGTGCCAAGGTGACCAACTTGTGTGTGTAATTAGGTAGTACAGACTGGTTTGGGTTGGAAGGACCTTAAAGCTCATCCGGTTCCAACCCCCCTGCCATCAGCAGGGACACCTTCCACTAGACCAGGTTGCTCAAAGCCTCATCCAACCTGGTCTTCAACACTTCCAGGGAGGAGCAGCCACAACTTCTCTGGTTGACCTGGGCCAGTATCTCACCACCCTCACAGCCAAGAATTTCTTCCTCACATCTCATCTCAGTCTCCCCTCTTCCAGTTTGAAGCCGTCACCCCTTGTTCTGTCACTCCCTGCCCTTGGCCAAAGTCCCTCCCCAGCTTTCTTGTAGGCTCCTTCAGGTATTGGAAGTCAGCTAGAAGGTCTCCCCAAAGCCTGTGTTTCTCCAGGCTGAGCAATTACTACTAATTGCTACTTGACCAGTTGTGGTTGTGGGGTGTGTGGGGGGGAGGTGGGCAGTAGTGAAAAATACAATTGATGCTGCAACTATGTCCAAAAATTGATTATTTTTAATTTTATTTTTTTTACATTACACTGGCTAATTTCAAAATCAGAAAACGAGTGGACTTTTGCCATGTTCCATTTAAAAATGAAAATTAGGTGTTAACCTGAAGTAGGAACCTTACAATTTCAGCTAAAACATTACAGTATTCTCATTAAATGTGGAGATTGAAATTGCAAGATATTACATAGGTCTCTCACACTGCTCTCATTGTTTTGGGTTATTCCATGTACAGTAGCTGCATGCCTAATTACCTGCACAGCATGCTGAAAATTGATCTTTTATATTTTATCTACAAACTAATTCACCTTTTATGTCAAAACAATTAATGATGTACATTAGTTTCAAATCAGAGTGTTTCCATTATACTCTGGAATAAAATTAGTTTCTTAGGATATGTTCTTCACTTTTTATAGCTGGACTCAGATTCCCATCATACAACTTATATTTTGTATAAACAAAAAATATCTTCAGACAAAAAAAATGAGTTATCCTGAAGAGTTTGGGGCAAATTTCAGAAGCATTACTAAACCTCCAAATTTTTTCCCCAGGTTGGGAAAATGGTACAACTGTTTTAACCAGATACTTATTGTCTTGCTTTATTCCTGCTGGCTACTATTCAAGCCCTAGGAGAGAAGTTTGTTTTGTAATTGCCATTATTTTTATATAGAAAACATTATCAAAAAGTAAACTAAAAACCTACAGTTTATACATAGACTGTGCTCTGAAGTGTAACTGCAGCTTTTGTAAACAGCTAAAGTTTTATACATTATTATCAGTAGTAACTACTGATGCAAACAATTCAGCATCCTCCTCAGAAATACTCAGTTTTGTTTTGTTTTTCCCAACTTAAACAGTTGTTCAATTTCTAAAGTATATAATGTGCTCAAGAATATACCCTAAAACCCTGAAATGACATACAATTTATTTCCAATAAAATTCTAAAGAGTTTTTTTTATTGTCAAAACAATACCGTTTTTGAGAGTGGCTCCTAAAGACATTGTAATGTAATATCCAGTTCATGTATGTTAGGGGATCCCATATTGGAGTATATAAACACCTTATGCCTACAGTATTTTTATTTGTAAAACAACCTTTAATGTTTACAAAAAAAGAAAAGAGATAAATTTGTGATTTATTTTATGGCAGAGATGAAGTATTACCTTTTTTTTTTAATCTTTCTTTTCTTCCCTGAAGTCCAGGCACCAAGAAGAGCTTTGCAGCTGGCTGTGCTGGCTCACCAAAGGAAGGACAGACTACTCGAGGCAGTGCACTAAGTGAACTACAGTAGCTAGATTTTGCCCAAGTAGGCAAAGTAAAGTAGAATCATAGAATGGTTAGGATTGGAAGGGGCCTTAAAGCTCATCCAGTTCCAACCCCCTGCCATCAGCAGGGACACCTTCCACTAGACCAGGTTGCTCAAAGCCTCATCCAACCTGGCCTTGAACACTTCCAGGGAGGGGGCATTCACAACTTCCTTGGGCAACCTGTTCCAGTAGTGAATGAGAAGTTTGAAGGTAGCGTGTGTAAGATAAAATGCACTGTACCCCTGGGGCACTCACATCTGCAAGTACAGTGACCTAAACCCGGAGCAGCGTCATCCTCTAAGGGTTAAGCTCCAGTGCACTAAGGACGCTTTACATCTAGGTTAAGAGCATCCTCTGGGAGTTTAATACACTCTACCTCATGCAGATTAATTTCCTACTTTTAAATAATTTGTTGGCCCTTTCCCAGGGGTTCCCACGCAGGCAGCCACGCAGAGCCGTCCTCACGGACTAATTGACGTTTCTGCGTGTGACCGCCCCACAAAACTACGCAACAGCTCGGGCTCCGCGTTACAGCTCGCTCCTTCCCGAGTGATGCTTTTGCTCCATTTTCTGTCACTTCTTCACAGTTTGAGCTGAAACTGGGCCAAATGATGAGCTAATTGGTTTCTTCCTTAATTATGTAATCTGTCATTAACCTCTCAAAGTCGCTGGTACTTTTCCATTACTTTTAACTGTACGATAGGTAATTCAAAATAGCTGGTTGGTGTAAATTTCCATGTCTTTAATTGCAGTTTCTGTCACTGCTAAATTTGGTCTGATTACTTTCTTGCAAACACTTTTTAAAAAGCCATATACCATCATGTGCGTTAGGCAGAGTGCCAGTTGAAGAGAGAAAATACCAGGTTATTCAGCTTCCTCTTGTATCTCTACTACAGAATATTGCAAAAATCTGAATTAAAGAACTGTGTGAAATAATACAGATTAGAGTATCAATAATCGATATTAAACTTCTTTTTAAAAAAAAAACAAAAAACAAACCCATAAAACCTCTTCAGGATTGTTGAGTCAGCTTGATGGACTCAAAATCAAGTATTTTCATTTTTTTTCAGGATTATTTATGGAAACATCCACTTCACTAATTGAAATATATTCAGTTTTGGACATGAGAACTTTAAATCTTTCAGAAAAATACTGTTCACATCATTTACTTTGGGCTATTTTAGAAATCTTATTTAGGTGAATCTTTAAATCTTATTTGTCTTTGGGGCTAGCAGATACATATTAAGCAGGTTTATAGGAGTGATGGTTCAGAACAAAAGGAACAGGAGCTGGTAGGGAATGATAAGTAAAGAAGTCCTTCAGAATTTGTGCATTTAGTGCATAAAATAAACTATTAATTATCCTTCTCCTTTTTGTCATAGGTCTATATATACCCTATTTATTTATTTATTAATCCAAACTTTCGCTGTGCTGAATTCCTGAATTCATTTATGGTTTTAGATTCCCACAACTACTTAAATTCTTAAATTCTGTTTGCAAGAAATAAAATAGTCCTGGTTCAATTCCCATGCTCTCACTGATGTGTTGCAGCCTCTCTTAGATGAAATGTATAATGCAATTAAAAGCCATCTTTTCATAATTATGTATGTGAGTTTAAGGCTTAACTTTGAACCCAGTTAAAAACTACTAAATGGGTGGAGCTTACTCCTTTATGTTCCTTTTATGAACATTAATTTTTTCTTATACAGGAAGTGAAGATACCTTTCTTTTTTCTTTTTAAGGTTCATAGGTAGCAGTACCATGGTAGACCTTAAAGACTGTGCTGATTTAACTGCTGGCTTTTGTAAAAAGTTAAGTTTAAAAATGACAGGCAATTTAATAAGCAATTTTTAATTGAATAGTTAAATGCATAAAGCGCCAAGAACAGCATGTGTTGTAGCTTGTAGACTGCACAGTAAATAATAATCAAATAATGCAAAATAAAGAGGAGAAGCTCACCAAGATGTAGTAAACAAATAAAAATTGAGTAATAACTGTAATTTCTAATGCCTTATCCATATATGGTCACTAAGTAAGGAAAAGATGCATTGGAAAGCAAAGGCTTAGCTCTCTGGGGAAGCCTAGGAGGGACATATTACTTCCATTTATAACAGAAAAATCAACTGAAAACTTGTAATTGACAGAAAGGGAGTGAGTTTATGTCCCTTGAGGGGCCCTTGGATCAGCAACAGGCAAATGGTGTAAACATAATAAATCACAGAACAAGTCGTTTAATATGAATTTTTTTAGAAAATAAGAATACAGTTTTGTAAAGTACAATAAATACAAAATGAGATATGGCTGTGGGGCACTGGTAAAGGAACACCCTGCTCCTTTTTTGAGAGAGTAGTTGAAAATATATGTTGAATCAGAAATTAGGTTTCCAGTAGTGCTTATTCATAAGATGTTGAATGATCCAATTAAACTGGAATACACTCTGCGTAGCTTTCATAATCATAGTGATGGATTTCAATGAGTCTACTCTTGATTTAACCCAATATAGTAGGAAAGAAATCAAGCTGCTTATTTTCCTGCTGTGTATCCAGAATCTGTCTGTCCACTTTGCATGTTTTGAATAATAATCTTTTTTCTTTTTATTTTCTTTATGGGTTTGTTTTGGCCCCCCCCCCTTTTTTTTGTGAGAATGAAATCATAATTTGAGGTATGGAAAACAAGCAGCTCAATAAATACCAGAACCAATAAAGCCTGGCTTCCCACACTTTTGTGTCTTGTGAATGTCTGAGTTTGATGTAGAACTGAAAATGTAAAATTTTGTTTTCTTACAGTTCCTGAATTGATACCTGATTTGGTCTACAGCTTTTCCCTCAGTCTTGTGCTCAGTCTTCATTCAGCTGCTCTGTAGAAATGGAATTATGTTTTCTTTTCTGGTCTTTCCCATTTAGCAAGGCAATATAATCCTTCCTCTCAAAGAGGTCGTAGTCCCCTTCAGCCTCTTTGGCTGTACTTTCTCTTTTTCCTTTTTAAAAATTATTATTTTTTTTCTATTTGAAGTGGCTGATAAATACTGAATAGTGACAGACCACATCCAGCACAGCTGCCCCCACCCCACTGTGCTTATTCAACAAGCTCTCTCAATTCAACAGCAATCCATTGACCTCTGCATCTTTGTATTTTTGTTGTAAGATGGGAGAATAGCTGTACAGAATATTTTTCTGTTGACTGTATGAATATTCTTTGGCTTGTGTATGAGATTCTTGTGGCACATCTCAAAAGTCTTGCTGAAGTCAAGGCAGATCATGGGGTTTCACTTCGCACTGCACCACCTACCTTGCATCTTCTTGGCAAATCCTTGTTGGCCTTCCTTATCGTAAATTAATTACACCTCTCAGGTTATATAGGAAGGAAATTCTAGAGAAAGCCATTTTCACCTGAGGACACACACTGCAGGTCCAGAAGGGTAGATGGCTGTTTCCAACAACAAATATTTCCAAATATGACAAAAGTTTAACTCTTGAGAGAAGTCCTGAGACTATGAATTGTTCACACACACCACTCCTGCAAAATGACGTTAACGGCAGGAGTTTAAATAGTGGTAGAGGAAAATTAAATGCAATTATGATAAACAATTTCATTTTATGCCCTTTTTGCATTAACTAGTCCATAAATATTTTAATAATTTTGTTTATTGCCTGTTTTTTCATCTTCACAATCTTACTTTGTGTTAAATGGTCCTGTTGGCTCAGCGCTTTCCTGGGTGTGAGGGTTGCTCACAATGAGGGTTGTGAAAATGCCTACTCTCCATTTCATGACTGCACCCAAATTTGTGCACTTTCAAATTAAACCTTTGCAAAAAGGGATGATCTCCGTTTTGTAGGGGCAGTGCAAATGCTACAAGATATTTTAACATGAAGGCAGGTCAATCAAGTTATAATTGTCTCTAATTAGCACTTGCAGAAGCTATAATCTTTTTATAAACTTTCAGCTGAGCGGCACTTGGGTGAAAAATTATTTCTTGCCTGTAAAACCATTAAAAATTAATTTCCTTTGATTCTGTAGGATATGAATGAGACAAGCACGTGGCCTTGCACAGGAAGGGGCTTTTGCCAGTTAAAATTGGACTCGGAGAGCTCAGAGCTGTGTTCAGAAAAAAACAAATTGTAATGCAGTTTTTGCCAAATCTCTTAGTTTATATTTTGAAGCATGGTGTTGCTTTCAAGTGACTATAATGAATGGTAGCAAAGGCTATTTTACCATTTCATACAGAGAATTTTTAATGGCATTTTTATGGATTTTTGTATAAAAAAAAAGTTTTGCTCTGTGGTGAGCCCTATTGGGAATTCATGCTCCTTTAGACATTAGCTTCACTTGCATACACCTGTGCTGTTTCTGTCTGCTAAGTATCTGGCTGAGTTGTTAAGTAGCTACTAAATGAATAATGTTTCTATTTTAGCAAAGTTTGGTCTCATTTTTGCTGTCTGCTCCTCTTTCCATGCATATTAAGCCTTAAAAAAAAAAAAAAAAAGCAGATAAAATTATCCTTGCATAAAGCACTTGAATTCCTTTCACCTTTTTCTTCTGCTGGAGGAGATAAGGCTTTGGTGAAAAAATGGTTAGTTTTGTCTTTTTTGTTTGTTTTACTTGTTTCTGGTACCTTTAAATATATCTCTATCCTTCATTGGCTCTCTGCTACGGTTTGTTACATAATACAGCATTATATATAATACAATATTAAAAATACAGTAATAAAATTATCTTTGAAAGAAGAAAAAGTTTTAAACCCTACCAAATATCTTTATTTCTTTTTTTTGCCAATTAGAATTGTCATTCGCTTGGATCTTCAATGAATATCCATCATTTGTTCAAGAGGACAGTCGTCGATTTGTGTCTCAAGAGACTGGCCACCTCTACATAGCCAAAGTGGAACCGTCAGATGTAGGAAATTACACCTGTGTTGTCACCAGCACCGTGACCAACAGCCAAGTCCTTGGGTCACCAACTCCTCTAGTGCTGCGCACGGATGGTATGACGTCCCTTCTGCATAAATAACGCACCTAGTCCTCAGTGAACTTTTATTTTCTCTTACAGTGTAACCTTTTATGCATTCTCAGAGTATTGATTGCTTTAAAAGTTAAACTATTTTGTGTTGCGTGCTTCTCTTCCTCTCCTTAGTCTGCCAGTGATTTTACTGGCAGGTCCCTATGCTTCTCTTTCTAAATGGAACGCAAGAGAAATAAACTTGCTTTTGAATTTAATGTGATGTAATGCTAAAGAAAGAAAAAAAAGCTTTAAAAATTAAAAATTACCTTTTTCAACCATCTCTCATAGGTGTGATGGGAGAATATGAACCCAAAATAGAAGTTCAGTTTCCTGAGACACTTCCTGCAGCGAAAGGCTCGACTGTGAAGCTCGAATGCTTTGCACTAGGAAAGTAAGTTTTCTTCTTCATCCACCGGGGAAGTTGAAGCACGTGAGGGTTCATGTGCCCAGCAGATGTGGAGTTCTGGCAGTTGTTTTGGCGGTGTTCTCTAAAGACAGGCCCTATTTTGACCATCACAGCTAGTGCCTTGAGCTAAGGCAAAGAGTCTTGGAGTAATTTTGGGGTTTGTTTAGAATGAAAATGTGTATGTTGGCAACACAGGAATATACATTTCATTTCAAATTATCTTGAATCAGATCAGTGTACTTCAGAGGTCCTTCGACCTAGCTGCTTTCTCTGTGTAGAAGGAACTGTTGCTGAAATTGTCAAGAATTTTGTCTGAATTTTACTGTTAAATGTATTTGATGCTTTCATAATATTGTTCTTCCTTTATAGCTGAAATAAAGATTAAAGTGCATTCCTATTCTCAATGATATTTCACACACAATTGATATCTTTTCTCTTTCACAAATGATCTGAGAAAGCATTTATGTTTCTGTAAAGGTATTTACTTACCACTTGCAGATTATTTGCAGACAGCTTTGTCAGGTGTTCATAATTTTGAGTGCCAGATTGATAACTTAATCACATGCTATTACTGTAGTTCCTCAGCTAGGTGAGTGAAAGTTTTAAAATCAGAGAACGAATGGCTGTACTAGGATGGGCATTTCAGCAGACTTGCCTTGATTCTTTTTCCATGGAAGTCACTGGTAAATCTCACCCATCTTCAAGGAAAGCCAGTGCTGATTTCCAAGAAATTTTACAATCGTTGGACATTCACATGGATATTAATGAAAAATTTGGTGCTGCTAATAATAACGAATGAAACAGTACATGCAAACCAGTTGCCACAGTGTGTGACCATCTGTCACGTACAATATGAATCCCACTCTTAATACAAGCTTTTAGTCACTTCTGAGTCTTACAGTGTATTAGTTTAAGTATCTAATTTTGACAATCAAGTACTTTAAGCAAATCTGTTTTAAATCCCATTATTTTCTTTGTAGCCCTGTGCCTCAGATTAACTGGAGAAGAACTGATGGTTTGCCATTTCCAAGTAAAATAAAGCTGAGGAAATCCAATGGCATGATTGAAATACCTAATTTCCAGCAAGAGGATGCAGGGCTGTATGAATGTATTACTGAAAACTCAAGAGGAAAAAACATTGCAAGAGGACGTCTCACTTACTATGGTAGGAAACTTTCTCTCTCTCTCCCACCCTTCTTTACACGTGAAATATAAACCTCTTTAGGGTACTTTGGGGTTTACAGCTTCTGCAATACCATCAAGCATTTGTGCTTAAAAATCTGTGGCATCTTAACTGCTCGCAGAGAATGAGCGCTTCCGCACCAGGTTTGTGCATAACATTTCATAGAATCATAGAATGGTTTGGGTTGGAAGGGACCTTAAAGCTCATCCAGTCCCAACCCCCCTGCCATCAGCAGGGACACCTTCCACTAGACCAGGTTGCTCAAAGCCTCATCCGGCCTGGCCTTCAACACTTCCAGGGAAGGGGCATCATTTCTAATAAACGTCCAGGCTCAAGAGGGTTGCTAAGAGTAGCATAAAAAGTGCTCAGGCTTATTTTTCTTTGATGGAACGACTTTTTTTTTTTTTTTTTAAACACTTCTTACTGGTCCATTGGTGAAAAATTAGAGTTTCAATCAATTGGATTTATTTGGGAGATCATTTAGACCTCACATTTACAGGAAATGCACATTTTGTCTTGCTTTAGGAAAAGATTACTGATGGATATTGTAAATCCTTTGCTTTCAAAATGACCATTTTTATTTTAAAATGAGTAAATAAATGAGAGAATATAATCCAGCATAGGAAATAAAATAATATAAAATTTAATAGCTGGAAAACAGACACTCTCTCTTGTGAATTTAAGGCTATAGAGTGAAATGAATATCAGGAAAGCGCATTGGTAGTGGTTTAAAGCTAGAGTGATTTGCAACAAAGTGGTAATTGACAATTTTTGTTAAAGCTAGATCTCAGCAAATATAATTTTCTTTAGGTAAATGGCAATTTAAAGAGTGTTTCAGACTGTGCTTTGGAATGCTATTCCTCATGTTGAAATAATTGAGGGAAGATATTTTTTTTTAAGTTGTGTGAAAAAGCATTGAGCATAGCTACTGTGCAACTTTGAGCAAATTTTCTTTCTATTTGCTACTTCTGTATGGGAAGCTGCTGTTACTAGAACACACAGAGTGCTGCAATGTAAATTTTAGTAAATGAAGATTTTAATTTAAGGCGCAACAGATTTCATAAGAGGAGATTTCTCCCTGCCTCAACTTCCAGATTAATAGTTACACTGAATCAGTGCCCCATCGCTGGAAATGTTCAAGGTCAGGTTGGACAGGGGGCTTTGAGCAACCTGAATTTTCCATATTTTAGTTGTAATTATGACTTTTTGAGAAATCCTGTGAATAACATAGGGCAAAAGATCTAAGATTATTTATCCAACAGTGTCATATGTCATTCTGAACTTGGCACTACGCGTTTGACTTTATAAAGTGACTTTTATCACTACTTGAAAGTTTCAAACAAGTTGTGGTTTGTAAATCAGTTTGGCTCAATATTCCTCCTCCAGTTTTAAATCAGGGTAGTTGTAAGACACATCAATGTAAACTACATATAAAATAGAGTAGATTTGTTCATTAGTCCTTGTAATGTAATTACCACAGTGGGCAATCTTGAGGTATTTGACCTGGTTCCCAAGTTTTGTTTTGCTCATTAAAGGACACAGAGCTGAAATAAAGGATGTTGCTAATCAATAAAAACAAGTAAGTTGCAGTTTTGTGACAAGTACATCATTGTGAACATTTTCATTACAAATCCAGAAAGGGATCTGAACCATCAGAGTTCATATTCCGGTATAAATGTCTGCCCATATTAGACTCATCCCTAATATGGATGTTTAGCCTAAAAAGAATAATGAGACCTTTTAATGGCATTAATGGCACTCCAACTGTTTTGTTTAATTTGTTCTGCTTAATGAAACCCGTTCTGCAGAATTAAGTAGATTTAAGTAATCTTTCTTATTTTGTTACTTCCTTTGTTGTTGCAGATAGAATGACAACAAGTCTGTTTTCAGGGTAGGATCATTTTAACACTTTTAGATAATTTGGAGAGTTTTAATTCTGTTTGTAGATTAATAACGTTCTATAACTGAAGATGTCTTCTGATGGCTTGCCACTGCGCATGATATTAAAGCTCAGAAATCTGTTTGGTAAAGATATCTAACCATATGCCACTCTGTCTTCCAATAAAAGATCAATGTTGAAGGAAGTTGTTCTAAAAGCAGATGAGGACTTGGAGGAAACTAATGCAATATACTCAGAGTCAAAAGACTTAAAGTAAAAAATATCCATCTGCCAGAAAGTGCCTGCGCTGGCAAAGATGACACAAATCTGTGTCGTTGTGTTAGTGGATGTTGGCTGCCGTTTAAACCCTTTATTGGTAGAAGTGTAAGGTGTGACTGTTAATGATATATAGAAAAATACAAGCATTACAAACAGACAAATGCCTTTTTATTGCAACAGCAATGACATTTATTTTCCTGTCCTTAGTAGAACAAGCATGTTTCTAGTTTACCCAAAAAAGAGTATAAGAAGAATTGGGGTTAACATTTTCCAAATTGTCATAGTGAAATAATGGGGCAGGGAGAAAAAAATTTTCCATGTGACTGAAAATTAGAAGGCTTTCCTTTCTTTGCAGATTTTTAAGATTCTTTGCAAATGAAACATAAAGCTAGTCCTAAACAAAAGCTTCAAACATTTCATTGCTGTGCTATGAAATGAAACACTCTTATTCTTCTGATTTGTTTTATGAGCTGAGACTGTAAGATTTGAAATCCGAAAATTGAGTTTTTCAGTGCATAAGTTGTTTGATTAAAAAACAAAGAGTCACTTATGTTTTCTATGCTGTCTTGCCTCTTCTTCCAATAATGAATTATAATCTTGAAACCACAAAGCGCTTGAACGCAGGCTCATCTTTAATCACATCCATAGTCATTTTCTCAAGAATGCTTAAAAATATGTTTCGTTTAGAAATTCTGTGCCCATCTGTAACTCTCTTCATGAAAAATGAAATGGATGTTGGTTTTTTTATGTGAGTTTTAAATACAACTCTCAACCCATAGTTGAAGTTGATAATTAAAATAGATACTCTAAACCAGATATTCTGAGTTCTTTCATAACATTACTAACAGACTATTAATCTTCTTTTTTTCTCATGAAAGATTTTATCAAGAAAAGCCCAACATCAAACGTTCAGTTTATTGTCATTTGCACAGTTCCAGCATATGTTCAATGCCATTTTTCTCCTCAAGGGTGTTCAGAATGTGCTAAAAATAGGACAAGATTATCTAACTTTGATTTAATATAAAACCTGAATATATAAATAATTTGCTTTCACTTTATTAGTATATTCATTTGTCATCGCTATTAGCCCTTTCCATAAAGAGATAATAGAAGAAGAAAGAACCCATGGTGACGTTTCGTGGCATGAAAAAATGAGAAGAGATGAAACAATTCAATTTTTTATTTTAAGATGCAATTAAATGTGTAACATGGTAAAGATACATAAAGCAGTTAATTGAAATTATAATTGAAGAAAAAATATTCTTAATTAGCACATGCTGATTTAACAGAACTCATGCTTGACAGCACCGAGGTAAAATGTTTAACAGGGATAAAAAATTCTGCTGCTGTTGTTCTCCTTTTGCTCTGCAGTGGTGGTCTGTGATAGCTCCCAGTAATATATAGACTCTACATATTTTTGGAGTATATCAAAAACCACTTGTATATTTTGTTAATTATTTTGCTAATAATGTACTGCCAAAATTATGCAGAAACTACATTATTCATGTATGTAAAAGAGCCTCACTGTTTAAAGCTTTTGCCTGATAGCCTGTCTTGTTCATGGAGGTATCTTCAAAGTATTAACTACAAAACTATAAATGACTAAATAATATCAAGGAGTTGCTGAGTTTGATCAACCTACAGTTTAATTGTTGGTCCTGTCTAATAATTTAATTGCCTTGCTACAGAGACAAAATTGTTCATCTTTTTTTATATACTAGAACTTTCCCCAATGATGTAGCAATTACCTGTTGCTTGAGAGTATTTTTATTTCTGAGTGGAAGTCACATAACAGACCTCTTCAGAGATGTGCTAGATGCTTCTCTAGGCCCAGGTGTTTTATCAGTAAAAAAGGTATCCATGCTTAAAGTCACTTGGAGTTTTGAGATAAAATAAGGTTCATCGTTGCTGTAGGCATCAGTATGAGTGTCATAGCCTGACTTCAGATATACTACCTAGAAAAATGAAGGTTACATTTTCTGGTTGTTTTTTTTTTCCCCAGTATGCTTCATAGCTGCTTTCCCTTGAACTGAGGAAAGTTCCTTTTGACTCTTGATTTATTACCCAACTGCTGAGCTATGCAAAGGTATTTTCAAAGGAGATTTCCAGCCCCGCTTTCATACTGTATATTTCAAAGTAGAGATATGTGTATAAGCAGACTGCACCTTATGTGCAAGCCCCAATTAGGAACTGTTCTGGAAGAGCTTCCCATAGTCTTCTGTCTCCAAGCAGAGGCATTGCAGACCTCAGTACCCTCTGGGAGAGCGCGGTGCCTGGACAGAAGTCATGGACCTGAAGGTCTGCATTTCCTTCATGCTGTTCCTATGGCTTACAGCATTAAAAGGAGATTTTTATCGGAGTCACTTACTCTGAAGGAGACCATATATAAAAATACGTGTTGACATACATCATGCATCATATGTGGTACTCCACAAATTATTTGCAAATTAGATCTCAGCACAGCTTCTGAAAAGTGTCAACTTATTCAGGCGTTCCTTTGAAGAGCTTTGTCACAGTCACTCACTGCAGTTGGTCTTCATTCACATAAACCCTCAGAGCAGTCATTGCAAAGGGTTTCTTAGAAGTCTAAAAAAAAAAATGATTCTTCCTTTTCTTATGACCTATAGAGATGCCCTAGAGTATAATGAAGCAACAGTTGTTTTCTTCAGGAAGACCTACTTGGTCTAACTAGCTGGAAGAAAAGGGAGATTGTAGCCACTAAAAAATACCATGGCCTAGTCTGCACACTGGGATAAATTCTGTGAAGTTACACACTTGTATCACTGCTTGCCTTTGGGACCATGAGTATTGCAAGGAATGTTTTAGGCAAAAGCAATGGAAGGAAAATCCAGGCTGGTGCTTTTCCAAGTGACTGACCATGAGGCTGACAGCTCACCTTCTTTAGAGAATCAGTTACCTACAAATGTTTCGTCCTGAGGGAACTTCGTATGAATCCTTCACAAAGATTGCACAGCAGGTTCCCAAGACTTCTTAGTATTATCACACAATATGGATTCCTTTCACAGTCTCAAACCCTGCACTACTACAAACTCTATTAAAATTAACTTCCAACCTCTCAACTGGTAGGACATCATCTTTTTTTCATCTCAATGAATATATGTTGCCTGCTTGCCTTTTCCTTGCCTAAGGAGAAAGGAATGTTGTTTCCTGAGGAAGATCTAAGTTATACACCAAGCCAATGCAGTAGCTCCATGAGAGAATGAGGCTTTGCTGCCAAGTCATTAGTCTTTGTTCAGGAGCACAGATGTTGCAGTGGTGGTGGAACCAGGTGTTCTAAGCAGGTGACATGTGCCTAACAGTGAGTATTCCTCAAGAGGAATAAAGGTGTATATTCAGAATCATTTAGGTACAGTCAGGCAGAGCTCAATCAAAAGGGCAGTGTTGAGCTTGGAAAGTCATGCTTATGTTTTGAGAGGGTGTGGCGATCTACTGATACATGACCTTCGGTCTGCACTTTTCTCAGCTGCTGCAATGTGGACCATGTTTACCTTGGCCAAGATTCAGAGTATTCAGTGGAATATTCCCAACTGGAATTGCCCCTGTTTAGCTGCCTTTTAAATTTTGAACTGGTTAGCTGAATTGGTTTTTTTTCAAAGAGTTTCTAATACTTTCACAGCCTTTTTTAAAGACTTTGAGATGTGACAGACTGGAAAGGGTATTTTTCTTTCTGTTGAATTCCTTCATTAGTAATTTGAAGAGAAAAAGAGCCTTTCTCAAGAAAATAACTAAAGTCTGCATCAACACTCTCTTGCAAATGAACAAGCACTATAAATTTCTCGCGTTGTAACTCAGGCAGCTCTGTTCTGTTCATTTCTGTTTTGAGTGGTTGTCTTGCTCCCACACTTTCCAAAAAGACCCAGTTTGTCATCTTTACTGTGGCGCCTTGGGAAACCCTCCTATGGAGACTGTCTGACATGAAGAGTCCTAAAGGGAAGATTTATGGTGTAGACAATGTTTTTCTTATTAATGGAGTTGAATCCAAGATCATGAACTTGAAAATTGACTATATTTAACCTACTTTCAAGTGGAGATAGGCAGCAGATGTGAAATATTGCACATGTATGGATCCATCAATAATTCAAGCACTGTTTCTTGTTGCATAAATATTTAGGTATGTGAAGTGCAGGAAGCATGCTGACATGGGTTCTTGAGCTTTCATCCCCTTGGTGCATGTGGGGCAAATAAGCCAAATGACAATGTAAGATAAAGCAGTGGCTCTTTCTTGAACTCCAGTGTTGTAACATTAACTTTCAAGTCTTAACCAAAATTAATATCAGCAAGATAGTACATGTCTGACACAAAGATCAGGTTATTGTGTTTTTTAGAGCTGGCCTAGATAAAGAGTGTAAAAATCAGCGAAAGGCATTAATCCTCATGGGGGGGCATAAGGGATATGCAAAACAAAAGAAATAACAGAAGGTTTTGCTGTTGGCAGATATTGGTTGAATTCTAAAACATACATTAATATCTCAATGAATATGTTGTAGTAAGTTCTTCTGTGAGAAGTTCAGCCTGAGTGTTTGTACATAAAACATATATAGTATTGATCCTTGTTATTGTAGAAGTGTGGCACTGTGCGTGATCATCTTGTGATCTTATCACTGTATTGTAGAACATACAATGGAGAGAGAATTTTTATGCTAGAAAAAAATGAATCCTTCAAAATGAAATGAATACCAAACCTCATCCAAAGGTTGGTCTGCTGGTCTTCTGCCTTTGGCAGTGGAACAGGTTCAGCTCTCAGCTGTGCTGCAGACTTCCCGTGTGGCCATAGGCGAGTCAGTGATTTCCCTGGTCTGAATTAATTGCTGGTGTAACTCCATTGTAGTAGGAAGTTCAACGGAAATTAATCTGACCTTCTGTGCTTCCAAAACTCATCTATTAAATAATAATATTTTCCTGTATCACCAGGGACTTTTTTTTTCTTGGTTGTTTTGATATGAGAGTGTTATGAGAGTTTCCTAAACCATAAATTTGGAGGGGGAAGGTAATCAAATTGACTCCAGAAAATTCTTTTGCCCTTAGCTATATATTTGCAACCGAGTTTCATGCTACCTTTCATTTGCTTTCTCCATATGCAGTGTCCAGAATTTATCTTTTCTAGGAGAAATAGTATATATTGAGATTATAAATAAACTGAAAGAAAATTCACATGAATTAGCTATAAAACACTGTTGTGCTGTTGTGTGAAATAGCAACTAAAAAAATAAAATACTGTTGGCTTTCATGCAGTGATGTTTATTTGCCCACTGAGGTTTTATTTTACTCTATGAAAGCTGTAACAGATGTTTTAAACTCTATCTTTCCAGTTTTAATTGTATTTTAGGTAATACTGAAGAATATATGGTATTAATACATAAAAATTTTGTTCAAAAATTAGTGATTTCTATGGACTTTGTTAAGGCCATATTCTGGTTTGCGTCATCTAAAATGATGTGAAGACTAATGCTTTCAAAAACAGTCTCATATATCCAGGTATTCATCCAGTTAAGTGCAGATTAGCGTTAGAATACAATTTGAATGGTATTTAGAATTAAGGCTGACATAGCATTACTTTTTCTTTTTTTTTTTAGGACTTAAAGGATTCTCTTCACTATTAATTTGATGATTTAGCTACATCATTATTTAATTCCAGTATTGCCACTAATTTCTTCAGCTTACATTTACCTCAATTTCAAAGTTGTGCTGTTTAATCATTAATGATTTTCATATTGGTTTTACTAGTTCAGCTTTAGTGATCTGTAATCTCAATTTTCTTTTGATTTACTGCTTGGAATGAAAATGTATAAAAGGAAGAGTGAGTCCTTTCTTTCATTAAGTGACCTGAAGCAGAATCAGTGACAATTTCTGGTGGTACAAACCAGACCACCCAGAAAACTGATGAGTGCATGCAAATTAACCCTTTGATTCTCATATGGAACAATAACTTGTTAGGTTCTTTATTGTTGATGTGTGTTTGATCTGCAGCAAAGCCTCACTGGATCCAGACGATAAAAGATACTGAGATTGCTGTAGAAGACACCTTATACTGGGATTGCAGAGCAAGTGGGAAGCCCAAACCATCATATAGGTGGATGAAGAACGGAGACCAACTGTCAATAGAGGTAACAGTCTGTTTTGAAAAACATGCTGCTGTGTAAAGTTATCAGTACTTCATAAAACTATGAGAACTTGACAAAGTCCGTGTAATTAGTTAAGAGAAATATTTGATACTGCTTTTCATATGTTTGTCAAGAGCATCCAGATGGAAACTTCATTCAAAAGCTCCAATACCAGAAGCACAAAGACAAATTATGTTGTACAAAAATATCCCAGCTAAAAGGAGAATTAAAAGCAATGATAGAACCATAGAAGTAAGTAAGTAAGGGAAAACAGGAGTTATACATAAAGAACCATAAATGAGGGATAGAGAACTTAAATTTGATTTTGTTGCTTGCTGTTGGCATTTCAGTAAAGGCAGTAAGAAAACTTATTTAAACTTCTTGAGGAAAAAAGACAAAAATCTTAAAAATTCATAGGTCACTATTACTTGATGCAAAGAATGAAATATAAACAGTAATGTAACATAGGTATTTGCTTTAATACATTGTTAAAATAAATTAATGGAAAGTACTGCTTGGTGACAGGGACAAGAAGTTGTACTTAGAAGGTGAGATACTTGGTTTCCCAGATCAGAAATGCAGAAAAGCATCTGAGACATATTGATTTTAATTCCCACTGTTTCATTGCAAAAACTACCCAGTTCAGGTAATCAGGAATATAAGCTATGGACCCTATCCCATTGGGGGAAGGTATTTTGCCCTTGGCCAATGCGTTGTGCTCAACATTGGCACCTACAGTTGAAGAAGAAAGAGCAGCTGCTCAAGTGAATTCAGTGGATGGCTGTAAAAAATGATCTGAACACTGAAAAACATTTCTTACCATTCAGAGTGCTATAGTTATATGCTCACTAAAAGCAATGGCAGTGTTTTGTGGACAGGTTAAGTGAGGGAGTACAAAATCTCATCTCAGTGATTTAAGAGCATTGTTACCATATCACACAATGTCACTGAGGTAATGTGCCTTTTTTTTACCTCAGTAAGTACAAAAATACCTTCTCTCGTTCAGTCTTCCCATTTCTCCACTTTTGAGCACTGGTGTCCAGCCTTTTGCCATGGTGTAAGGGCATACGTGTGATTTACTCTGGAGACATTTAAGGACTGTAAACTATAGGACCAACTCCATGAAAGCCAGCGCTCAGATGGCAGAAGAGTTCTCTCTGTATCATGGTCAGTTGTCTCCAGCTCCTCTACTACAAGAATTCTTCCTGATGGGTCTCCTTCACAAAAATCTGCTGAGGTTGTTCTGCTTAGTTCCCCTTCTCCATAAATGAATCTTTTGTTAGAAAGTAAGAAGAGCAGCTTGGGATGCTAGAGAGAGGATCAAGACATGAAGACTTGGGCTTGACCCTCTTTGGGGTTTTGTGCTTTGTCTAACTGGCAATAAACTGGAAAGGGACCTGTCAAGGATGGAGCTGAGCTGAGCTGAGCTGCCCTGGCTGCCTCTAGATAGCTGGAGTCACACTGCAGTGGGGTCAACTAAGTACATGCCCTTAAGAAAAGGCAGAGAGTGAGTACCACTGCCTTAGGCCTGATGAGCCACAACCAGATTAAAATAAAAGAAAATAAAAAATTTTGAGCAAATAGTTTGTTTTTTCGTTTGTTTTTGTTTGACTGGTTTTCCCCAAATGAGAAGCCCCTTTGGTTTTGGCTTTGTCACTGGTCCCTTTTCTCACCAGTTCCTGCCATTCCATCCTTCAAATTAATCACTTCTCATAATTCATATAGCTTTCTGAGAATAAGCAAGTTTAGAAGATCTCTCTACTTCAGTAGCTTTGTCAGCTGTAAGGCACTTAAATATGTGTCTTCCATTTAATGACTGCTGGAATTTTTCTGCATAGTATTACAGAGAGCTCATTAGCAAATGGCATGTGTGAAATCTCTAAATAGTATGAAATGCCAGTGCCATCTGGATACTCTGGTCTGTCGTGAGGAGCCTCGTATGATTTTGTCCATGTTTTGTGGGGGAATACGAGGGTATTTGAGGTTGCAAAGGCTCTGTGACACTGAGGAAGTTTGAGGAATCAGTTTCTTACACTGTGTTGCCAAGTCTCCATATTTAATCACTGTTGCTATACCATGATGAGGACATGTCATTTATTTTAGGACTGTTCTCATGATTATTCTGTTACATTTACCCCATTTTTTTTTTGTATTTAAGCTGTCCTATTTATATTTCTTACTTATTTTAAATTTTTCACAGGAAATATATCATCAATAAAGATATTTTTCTTAATATTCAGGGAAGGATCCAAATTGAAAATGGTGCACTTACAATATCAAATCTAAATCTGACAGATTCTGGCAGATACCAATGCATAGCTGAAAATAAACATGGTGTCATCTATTCGAGTGCAGAGCTCCAGGTTGTAGGTAAGATTTTCCTTTTTCACTAAAATGCAAACTTCATTCTCCCTCTCGACACCCCCTCTGCCTGCCACGTATTCCACCTCGTCATGATCTCAAATTTAACTCACTGAGATGCTATCACTGAAATAAACATTTTTATCAACCTAATATCTTTTTATCTGCAGTGCTGAGGAGTTGACTCATCTGCTTCCAGAGGATTTGCAGTCCAATCATTCATTGCTTTAAAAACAGAACACAGCTAAATTATTAATTAGGGGAAGAGCAGAGATGGGGGCTTGGACACAGGCCTGAAGATTAAATCTGCTCACGTGGTCTGGAGGCAGCACTGGCTCAGCACATCAGTCAGCTGCCCTCACCTTCTGCACCGCGGCTCCCGCGCTCCCAGGGGAGCCATGTCATTTAAAAGCAATAGGCTGCTCTCGTGTGCAGCCTTTCTTGATCAAGGGGACAAGGGATTGTCTTTCACTCATTCAAAGAGCGTGTGCTTGAGTCTAAAACAGTGAACACCATTTGTTTGAAGGAAACACTGAACGTGTGACTTACGTGCTCATATGCTTGTGTGATTTCTACCTCCAACATAGACTGATTTCAAAACTAAGCCTGTAAGAGCAGTGTGTTCTGGGGACGTGAGTTATTTCCTTTCTATTGTTAAGGTTGCAGTTGATCAGCAGATTGCAGCTTTGGTCTCCTTAAATACAGACTTTTCTTTCGGATTTCAGTGTCAGTGTAGGTAGAAGCCACGTGCGTTTTCTTAACTGATAGTTGATTAAAACTATACACACTCAGAATGAGCGGCACTGTGATTTTATGTCATCTAACATGCCTGATCTGTCACGCATTCTCACATGAAACTAGAAGCCAATCAGTTCCTTGAGCTTTAATGAGGCTGCTGCTGTTGACTGCTCTCCCTGGACTTGGACAGATCATGTAGGGTCACTTCCAGCAACGTGTAAGGTTAGGCGTGTGCTTAACGCTCATTGGGTTCAGTGAGCTTCAGCTCAGGTGACATCAGCGTCATCTTCTGTGAGTGAATGCTTCGTTACGTGACATATCTGCACAACTGAAACCCTTACTTTTGTACCAGTATAAGGTGGAGAAACATGTACATAGTTGTCCTGAAGATCTGTTTGAACTAATTCATGTTTTTAATTGAATCTGAGAAGTGTCATGTAAGTGCTAAATAGTAGTATCATTAATGTAATTTTAGGAGCTTTATTTCACTGTTACTGTCCCTTCTGTTTTAGCTTCTGCACCAGATTTTTCCAAGAATCCAATGAAGAAACTGATCCAGGTTCAGATAGGCAGCACAGTTGATTTTGAATGTCAACCCAAAGCTTCTCCTAAGGCCAAATGCTCCTGGAAGAAGGGAGGTGAGCAGCTACACGAAAATGAAAGGTATCAAGTTATATTGGTTTATTTGTTTTAACCTAAAAAAAAAACCAAAACAACTTGTTTATGTCTTTTTATGCAATAGTGTGGTCTGTATCCCAACAGTTGTAAAGTCTCTCTGAAATCTATCTAGCTGAGGGGGGTTGTTTGATTGCTTTTTAATTGTCATTGTATCTCAGCACTGAGAGTTCACACATACAGCTTTCTTTAACATCAAGGGCCAGCTTTTATTTTCAGTTTAATGTAGAGTTTGGCCTGATTTAGAGAGAACCAGGTACTGATGGAAAACTGGAAATGCAAAGCTTATAAAACAATACTAAAAGTTTTCAACAAAACACTCTGAAAATGCAGACAAGGAAGCAGATGATTAATGTAGAGTTTGGCCTGATTTAGAGAGAATCAGGTACTGATGGAAAACTGGAAATACTAAAAGTTTTCAACAAAATACTCTGAAAGGAAGCAGATGGGGCATATTACAGCCTCAGGTTACAGGTAATGATGTGGCTGAGGGGAAAAAAAGGAGACTTAAAGAGAAAAAAATTTCAGTTGACAGAAGCTACTAATTAGGAGGTCCAGAATAGCATTCTTACTATTCTAATATTTTGATTTTTACTGTTCTAGTACTGTGTTTGTTTATATGGGAAGAGTTATTACAGAGATGACTCAGAGTTGCAGGTGACACACAAAATTCTGCAAAGTTTTCGAGGTGATTGCAATATAGACCTCATACACCCAAACACTTGAGTTGATGGTGACAGGTGAAAATCAATATTGACAAAAGTGTAATACACTTTGGAATGAAAAAGCAAACCAGTAAAACAGCCTGTATCCAAGTGTTGTAACTTAACTGCAAGCACTTAGGGAGGTGATACAAGCATCGCTGTGCAGAGGTGGGTGTAAACACCTGCTCAGTATGCGTTACCAGTTTATTATTTGATGGTGGTATGTATGGGACAGAACAGAAAACAACTTCTGAAATTTTGTTACACCATTACAAAAATTGATTGCCTTGGATATTGTATGGGTAGATGAGGGATGGTTGATGAAAATATTTAGAAGTGTGACTAATGGATCTCTAGTCCGGCATTTGAAAAGGTTAAGATCGTATGACTTCAGGAAGAACTAAGTGTGTGTGAGAGGAAATGAGATGTGTACTCTTTATGAACGTACTTGTTCATATATATGCTTAATTTCATGTGCGTGTTGTTCAGATGAAAACAGGAATAGAAAATTAAAATAACACTTCCTGGTTCTTTTCAAGCAACCATGAACTTTATATACCAGTGATAATGTAGGTTGCAGTTTCTTTAGTGTTTACATGATAGTGAAAGTGTTTTGGTGTTGGCAATTCTCAGTGGAGAGTTTGTGATTCACCTATATCCTCCAGCTGTTGACTTCCAACAACATGTAAACATTTTTTCCAGCAGTAACCATTAAAGCATTATTGAATTAGTCATAACCTAAAATCACACAAGTCTGCTGATTAAATTGTATACTCAAACTATACAGAAGTGTAGCTCGCTGTGCTCTGGAGCCGCCTTTGCTTTGCATCTCCCCATCTCCCCAGCCTTAGGGATTGCTGCCTTTCTAAGCTTCCTGGTTTACATTTCAGTATTTGCATAGACTGGGAGTTTTAGGTGGTGAACTGGAGACAAGAAAAAAACCCCGTTGGATGAAAGGTGTAATTAAGGTAGTTACATATCTGATTTAGCATGAAACTGGGCACTTTGGTACTTGGAACATTCCAGCTCCAGCATGTCAGCACTCAGTACAGGCTGTGAAAAAGCTGAGGAGCTGAATAACTAACTGTTTGGGAGTTTAGTCAGCCCTGGGGTCAGCCTTTCCGCAGCTCATTGCTGGAGTGTCTTTAGTTAGAGACAGGCTGTGGTCACAGCAACAGCAGCAGAAAGCCATAGAGTTTGCCTGGGCGCAGTGAGGACAGGATGGCTGGGGGTGTTCCTCTTGCAGCACTGGTGTCACCCTGTACTCACAAGGGTAATTCAGGGACAGTGGTACCGCTCAAGTGTCCAAAAGTCCAGACATGAGACTGAGGAAACTGAATCCTTTGTTTTTGAGCAAGGGTTGCCATGGCAGCATGTTGTGATGTTTTGAACGTATCCCTGCTCCTCTAGGACTTTGTGTTAAGTTGTACAAAGCTCAGCTTATCATCAGGAAGCTATTACTGAACTGGGTGAAGTTCTTCTAGTCCTATTCCTGTAAAACACCACATTATGGTTTTGTTTTGAAATTTCTGAATGCTGAAGGTGCCACCAGATAAGTCAAAACTTTCAGAGGCTGTGATTGAGACCATTACTTGCCCCATTATAAGGCTAGAGCTCTCTTCATATACCCAAAAGATTTGTACGCTTGCTGTCATCCTGATCTTTGGAGCTCTGGCTCTTTCTTCACAGGGAACACAGTAGTTTTCATGTGTTCAAGTGTCAAGTGTTGTCAAATGTGGCAATTTGGCAGAAGATAGGTATCTGTCATTATAGAGCTTGACACTGTACAACAGAATCGCTAGCTGGCTGCATGCCTGCAAGCAAGATCTCATTCAAAATCAGCCTAGCTGGTTTTTCTTTCTACATGAAACCTCCCATCATCTTGTAATGACATAATACCATCTTGATAAATAAGTATGTAACACCAGGCCACAACAATCTCTAAAACTCATGTGAAACCTGTTGCTTTTTGATGATTCACAGTTGTTCTTATTTTTAGGGTCACTTTTGTAAAGCATATACTTAAATGTGTAGCACCTGATACTCTTCATTGAGGAAAATTCCTAGGTTTTGTCCCCATTCCATTGTTATAAAAAGGCAGGCAGGAAGAATGGCATCCTTCCTGTTCCTGCCCATCTCTTGTTGGAGCTGCCTACCATCAGCCTTCAGCTAACCTGTGTAGATTGGATTAATAACATTCAAAGCTGCCTGGCATGCCTGGACCTTGCAGGACTCCACACATTGTCCAGGAGAAGAGTGTTCCAGCCACCACTTCTGTTTTGCTTTGTGAGCTTTCTGTCTGCTTAGGCATCAGATCTGGTCTTAGTGGTTGCTTTGCCGTTCAAAAGCCGTACCCACAGGTTTCATTTGTGGTGATGGCAGCAGGCGAAGGAAGTAGTGTTCTGTTTCTGAAAACATATTGAGCATACATGATGCTGCCTGCTTAGATTTATGAACATAAATTACAGCTTTTAGTTCTGCAAAGTGCAGGTATTTCCAAAATATGGCCCAAAGTGTCTCCTGCTATATTTTTGACAGCACACTGTAAATGGCTTACAGAGGTAACATGGTAATAAGGCGATAATCCTGAATTAATCTAAATGAAGTACACTGGCCTTCAGAGAAAAGCAGAAATGCGATTCTTTGCAGAAAGCACTGGAGTTCATTACTGTCTGCTGTGAATAATTGCAATTCATGAATTTCTTGCAGTTCTACAGTTGTTGCAATTCAGGAAAGGGCTTCCAATTAGCAGTACGTTTCTCAGCCATTAACTACATTTCTAATGGAGAAGTCTGGGTGGGGTGGGATCCTTTTTAATTGCAGAAAAAGGAAAAAATGAGTTCCCGAAAGGGGTAATGCTGGCCACAGAGGTCCAGGAGAGGTAGGGGAGGCAGAATGAGTTTAATTGCATTTGGAGCTCAGACCTCTGGTACAGTTGAGGCTCACAGAGAGCTCCCTAGGAGAGATGGACAGAGATGGAGTGTGAGATGGAGGCTGACATTCCTCTCCCAAACAATTGCCATTTGCTTGTAAAGAGCAAGAGGGAAGTTACAGTCTTGAAAGAGCACAGCGAGGTATTTTGTCTCCATAAGTCAGTTCCTGCAAGGGAACAGCTCTTACACTGTATCCCACGTGGATAAATACATGTATAGTTTCCCAAATCTATTTGCCCTTGAGTAGTTAAAACCATATTCTTGTTGATTTTGGTAGGTCTGCCTGTGGTACAGTGGAGTTATTCAGCGTTAATAGAGAATGGGGACAGTGTAATGTTTTGTTCTCCATGTAAATGCACACAAATGTTGGAGCATGTCTACTTCTGAGGATGTGCCAGCACACTCCACCAGTGCTCTGGTATGGATACTCCAGTTAGACCATGCTAGTTTGGACTGTACCTAAACTGGGAAGGCTTTCTGGAAGGCTTAGAAGCCAGACATGGCTTAGCTTGAGGGTGGAACTAGTCCTTAATGTCAGCTGTGGAAGTGCAAATGTCACATAAGGTGCAGCAAAATGGATAGAAATGGTATGTTTTAAGAAAATTCTCATCTGAGTAATAAAGTGA
Source organism: Antrostomus carolinensis (assembly GCF_000700745.2). Classification (NCBI taxonomy): domain Eukaryota; kingdom Metazoa; phylum Chordata; class Aves; order Caprimulgiformes; family Caprimulgidae; genus Antrostomus; species Antrostomus carolinensis. The sequence continues at coordinate 126,543 of NW_010310088.1, read as the reverse complement.
AGCACAAATGTTCCATTACTTCCATGCATTCATAGTATTTTGTCATAAGAGAACTTATGTTTTACTGGAGGTACTGACCACGTTACTTCAGTAAAGCCTGAAAGATTTTCATTTTGATGGCACTGTTGCTTGTATTCTTAATTTATTTTTAAATGGCGCTGCTTTTTCAGTATGTAGAAGATTTGGATAATGACTCAGTAAATTTTAATTAAATGAGCTGAATATTGTATGTCTTGTGGAGGGAAGAAAATATAATTCAAAATGGATTCATGAGCTCTGGACAGAGAAATGACTCAATGTTGAAGAATGCAATCTTGCTTGTTAGTTTTGCAAAAATAGGTGATTTTTATTAGAGTGTCTTGAATAAAGAGAGCTAGACAGTAAAGCACAGTGGAATCCAGAGAGAAGTGAAAGCATAGGGGTCACTGTAGAACATGCAGAATGAAAGACAGAAAATGGGAATTAAATTAATTGGGTATTGAAGGAAGATACGCTTCCTACCAGAATGCAGTTTTGAACCTTTGAAATAAATAATTTTGGGTGATGTAATGAGCATAATAATCAAGAATTAGCAAGAATTCTCATGTCTTTAATCACTGGAACAGGCAATTTTTCATCCCATGTTACGGTTATATAGCACCACACTGGGAGCATCTTACTCAGGCTGTTCCTTGCCAACCATCTCATATTATAAGGACTTAAAAAAAATTCTCTGAAGTATATTTTATCTGCAGTCATTAAGCCACAACTGGGTTTTGTTTATTCTAAATAAATCTAGAGCAGCATCTACTGATAGCAGAACATAACCGCCAGTGTCTCCAGGTGTAGAGAACAGAGGATGCAAACTGGGATTGCCATCATGTACCTTCTTCTTTGTTGAAAAGCTGGCCTGGGACACCTCCATCTCAAGGTGGATGTGCTTTTATTTTTCTTTTATCCTCCAAAAAAGAAAGATTAGATGTTTAACCAAGGTTAAATACACTTGATACTAGTTTGACTCATCAAAACCAGAAGACATACCAGAATATGCTGAAACCTAGATAACCCCTTTAAAGCATTCTTTAAATGTTTTATGTATTCATATGATTTTTAATTGATATATAGTACTAGACAGTTGCTGTAGTGGATCCTATGCCTCTGTCTCAAATACATGACTGGAAACAGATTTTGGGATCATGTGGAGTAGTGTTTCACCTGTAAACAAATCCACCTTTATTCCTAGATGTTTCTAGATTTACCAAGACTAGAAAAAGATGAAAAGATGCTGCAAACTTTAACTTCACAACTTAACGGATGTTCCAATGCAATTCTCTTAAAAATCTGCAGTTTCAGCATCTTTAATTGTGGGAAAAATGTCAAAATAAGGGGGAAAGAAAAGAGGAGAAATAATTCCTGAAGAAAAGTTGCATGGCTCTTAGAAGTATCAGTTACTGGTGTTATCTTCCCTATGGTTTGAATTAAGTATTTTTATTTCATTTTGCATTACAGTTTGGAATGCTGTGATGTGGGAAGCAGTGCATTTACTTACCACTACTTCAACGGGAACTTTATTTTTTTTTTTTTGGCAGACTTTCTTGTTAATTAATCTGGTTTAATTTAGTTGGAATTTGATTGAGATATAAAAAGGCAGTTTTGACCCACTTTTCCACTGTTCTTTTGTACTGAAGTGTTATGAACTGGAAAGCAATATGTTTATGTTTATTATCATATCAATAAGGTTCTAACATAGTTGGCTTTTCTGCTGAATAATCTGACAAAAAGGCAGTGATGACTTGGTTTGATTATGGCTGTTATTTTAGTAATAAAGTATTGTCACAGGAGGACGAGCAAATTTGCATTCATTAACAGCCTCATTAATGACACTAAATTTCAGGTGGCAGCCTTGTGGTCTTGGATCCTGAGGTATATTCTGGTCCTTAGTCATGTGGATGTGGTTGTACTGCGCCAACATTTCAATGTAACAGGATTTTGTGGTAAAACTACACAAACCTCTAGATAACCCTGTCCTGGTTCTCTGAGCGAGACGTATGGGGACAGTGAATGCAGAGCAGCTTGAATGTTCTTACACTACAGATACTGAAGTTGACAGATCTCAGACTGGCATCCTGGAGCCCCACTTGCTCTCTCTAGTCTTAGATGATCTTTGTTTCAATATCTGAAAAGATGAAAATTCTGTGCAGTCTGTAATGATAGTAAAATAATTCATCAGTATGAGAAGTACGTGCGCTCAGTTCACAGTTGGATTTCTCCGTGGTCGGTTGTGACTAAGATAACTAAGAACTAATTACAATGTCATGTTTAAAACCTGACAGAGTGGGCAGAATTGATGGGGACTGTAACCCCACTGAAGTCCCTCAGCTGTCTGGAAGATCAGTAATGCTAAATACATGCTTCTATTTAGATGGGATAGGAGGACTCATAATTTTACCAACATGGGCCTCTCAAGTCAGGAACCCTGAAGTCCTGAAGTTGGTTGATCCCTCTCCCCATTCTGTCGACCTCAGTCAAAGAGCACAGCCATGAGTTCAGACATCTGGCTGTTGGCAGTTTGTTCAGTTGGGGTTTTTTAATGCCATCCCTTTGACTATTGGAAAAAAAACACTGTTTTGTAATTGAAAAAAAGTTAGAGTTTCTAATTTACCAGTAAAGATTTTATTTTGACAACAAATCTCTTTTTCAAATCAATTTTTTTTATTATTATTATTCTGGAACAAAACTTGATTCTTAGTTATATCTTGGTTTGAATAAGCCTATTGCTTAATTATTTTAGGCAAGCTAGAGTTGCAGAGAGCTCAGAGCACTCTAAATGTGATTCATTTTAATTAAATAGACATTTTCTGGTTTATACCCCAATTCTATTTTTTTTTTTCTTTTATTTGATCTCAGGCTTTGTCAACACTGTTGGGTTTTTATTTGGTTTTGCAGTTTTTATTAGGCTTTGCATTTTTTCTACTGGAAACTGCTTCAAAGTAGATGATGCAATACAAGCCTTTGCAAAATACACAGATAGCTAGAACGTCCAACAACTCAATAGCTTGCTTGCAACCATAATTGATATATTTTAACACCTTTTACTGATGTCACTATAATTACCTATAAAATATATTAATCTTGTCTGTAACACATTTAAAATACCTGTAAATGATATGGTGGGATATAATTAATTATAAATGTTCTATTTAATATAAAGTGCAGCCAAGTATTACTTACGGATTATCCAGAACAAGTTTAATAAGCCTCAGGGAGGTCAGCTGGGCTGATATTGATGAAGCCCCCCCTCCTTATGACTATGCCTCCCACGCCACCACATTGTCTCAGATACCTCAGTAGCCTTTGGAAGACGCAAAGATGGTTACTTCCAGATGTAAACTGATTAAACTGTCTATTTATAACTTGTTTTCTACCTCAAATAAGATGCTTTTGTCTGTCATTCTAACAAGGTGACTTGTTATCACTTATAATTTGCATCTGCTAATTTCATTCCTGTATTACCTTTGCCCAAAGGAAATGGATTTCAGCTGCAGCATTGTGTTGCAACATCTTCTTAAAGAAAATTTAAAATGCGATTCGGAATAATTAAGAAAAACAATTAAAAGTTGTGCTTATTTCTAGAGTGTGTTTCATTGTAAAGAGCTATGTCATACCAGTGCAGCTGGGAAAGGAACCCAGACTCCTGTTTCCAGACATTTAAAATGTGTTTTTCATGTGGGCTTGAGGATCAGGTGAAGTTGCTGTTGAGGGAAAGGAGCAGCATAGCTACCACCGCCGTGTCTGCAGTGGGTGAACAAGGGTTTGGAGGATCAGAGGGAAGTTAAGGGTGATAAGATCACTGAACCCATCAAACTCCAGAGTTATGTTCTGCTGCGCTTATTTACCAACTTAATTATTCTCTGAAATATGGATTCAGACGAATAACTTTAAAAACAAAATACCATTGTAACACCACTATTTATAATATAAATCAATATAAATTATTAATGACAATGCAGCTTGCTGAAGCGTATCCTTTTCATGGGCCAACTTTCATTTTGGCAATGCAATGAAATCTAAGGTAGTGTATTCACCAGGTGTGTCTTGGCCATGCCTGCCTTCAGTCCCAAAAGTCTTTACATGCTTGCCCAGCAGCCAGTGCTGAATTGGCTTGAATTGGCCATTCAACCTTGAATTCTCCTTCATCAGCTACCATACCCATGCAGGGTTTCACACGGAGGATTGCTCACACTGAGCTGTTAGATACAGCGTGTGAATGCCAGAAGAGCAAGGAACCTGTTTGGTTTTCAAGTGAGCATCCTGTTTTTCCCATGCTTGGGACAAGTTTTGAGAAGAAAGGCAGTGATCTCCATTCCCACCGAACACAGTGGACTTCTCCATCTAGTTTTTGTGATATGTATTTCACTCTAGAGAACTGAATCCAAGGTGGGACAAATGATGGAGATCCATTGATATTAATATGCTTGAAGTACATAAAAAATAAAAAGAGCAGCAGGGGTGTGTATTTAATTAATTTTGTATGGAATAAAGTAGCAGGTTGATAATGAAGAACATGCAAGTGAGAAGGCTAAATCCTCACCACTCTTCTGAGAAAGGGAAGATAGCCACGTTAAGTTTCAGGACATTTGCTGCCCCCTCAGCTGCTGTTTTGACAACTAAGACTCCAACTAATGTGGTTAGAGGTTCGCCTGCAGTGTTACTGTTTGCTGTGCTGTTGATTCTGTGTTACTAGATGTGGGTGTTTGGGGCATTTCCAAAATACCTGCTAGGTAAGGAGCTCAGGGAACCAACAGAACAGCCTCGCGGTGATTCATGTGGTGACTTTGAAATGGATTGATGGGATTGGAGATAAATTAGGTGTATCAGGAAAATGCTGTTTACTTATTAGTTAATTATTCTGGATGTTTTTATATACAGTCAGTTACATACCTGCTCCAGGTTACCTTAGGGAAGACTTGGTAGAAGGTCCTGCATCTAAGGATATGACAGATGAGGGGACCAGAAATAAGGAAAGAGGGAGTTAAATTAACCTTATCTTTACATCCCTCCAGTGCCATTGTCTAGGATGTCATCTCTGCTTTGGGCATGCTGGTGCTCTTCTGTCTGTATCACTAATGCAAATCCTTTGCCCACATCTTTTATAAGCACCTTTCTGGTTTGTTCCATGCTATGTGTCCATTAGGCATGATTCTTTCTTGTGGAGTTTGTATGGGGTGGAGGGAATTTTCTTTCCTTCAGGTCCTTCCACAAAGCCTACATCTACCACATCTGCAGGTCACTCCTGCTCAGCGTAGGTGATAAACTGAGAGAGAACTCTGCAGCAGCATGAAGTCTGAGTTTGCTTTCTAAACAAATACTGAGTTTCTACTTTCATGGGCTGAATCCTACTCTGGAGAGTCAGTTGTGCAAATGAGCTGTTGACTTCAGTGCAGTAGGTGTTAGGCTTGTGTATATGAACCTGAAAAGTGCAAAATGTGGATTGCTTATGAAAAATCCCATTGCATCATCACAATAATGATATACAGTTATGTCAGAGTTAGCATGCAAGAGTGAATGAGATAAACGACATAATACAGTTGAAAAATATTCTAGTTTCAATTGGTGCAGCTGACAGAGATGGAGTTAATATGATTTCTGTCTCTCACACACACATATATACATATGCACATGTACATATCTTAAACATTGGTTCTACTGGTGTCCAAAATGGTGAGTAATATATGGATGGGTTGAAATTTGTTGTGTATTGTCAGTGTATGGCCACAAAATTTTTGAACATCAGGTTAGTAATTGATGCAATTTGTTATGTCTAAGGTAACAGAATGAGTATTAAAGCATTTTGTCTACAAACCAATGCTGCAACTTGTAAAATCTCTTCATAATTTTTAGAATCATGTTATTAAAGGATGGAGGACTAAGAATAGCCAATGTGACCAAAGCTGATGCTGGAAGCTACACGTGCCTGGCAAGAAACCAGTTCGGAACAGCCAGTGGCTCAACAAACTTAATAGTCACAGGTAGGTGAGCTGGAAGAGGGAGGCATCTGTGAGGTGATGTAAATTGAATTGCAAACTCTGCAAGAGAAGTTGGCAACAATGTAGAGTCTGAGTTTGCTTATTGAAAAAATACTAAAAGTGATGGAAAGTAAAGTGTGGGAATTTATATAACTATATCTAAAGATAAAAGGATATTTGTTATAGATCTTTTATTAGTTGCGAGGAAAGAGACAGGGATTTTCTGTCTTTGACAGAGACATTTCTCAGATGGGAGGGAATTCTGAACACTTTCCTCCCTTCTCTCACTTATCTAAATACTAAATAGTGCAATTATGCTTTTAAGATTTGTTTGTTTGTTTGTTTTACTTTGCTGAGAAAAAAAAACCATAGCAGCCAAAAAAAATACTTGAGGTAATTTTATATTCCAGTCCCAAATCTGTATAGCCCTGAGGAACCATTTGTTTATGGAAGAAGATGTGGCAGACACTCAGGTGCAAGAGCATTCAGAGATTCCACAGGCACTAAAATACAAGTCTTCTAAAATCAAATGTTATACATAATTGTTGTTAAAAGGGATCTTGCCCCTATGTCTAGGTCATCCATTACTCGCTGCTGTCTGAGATACTGGATTAAAAGGACAAGTGGTCTGTGAAGTCATCTGAAGACAGTCTTTTCTCATGATGTTCTTTTTTTAAAGATTGGAATATCTGATTTTCCAAACTCAGAATTATCTAATATCCTAGTGCATTACATATCCTATATATCTCATAAATCCAAACAGAATTACTTTGTTCAGTGAATTAACAGCTTCACATTTTCAGTCTGTGCTCTTAAATGATTCATGCCCCTTTATATACAAATAATAGAATTACATACCAAGGATTTCTAGAATGAAATCTTATTTTTACAGTATTTACATTACTTGAAATTTTTCTCCAGTAATGTGATTCTGGAATAGCAAGCAGCTGTTCTTAATGACACTATTTATGTTCTATATGATATAGGGACCCCAAATACCCAATGCATTCTACCCTACATGGATTTCCTCTAGTTTCCAGATTTTATTAGCTCCTTCTCTCACTCCCACCTCTTAATCTTCCCAGTGGCTGCTACTACAGCTTCCTGCTCCAAAATATGTGTTATTGCTGAGAACCACACAGGCTCTTGAATGGTAATTTCAGTGCTGTGGGCTGCAGTGCGTTCAGCTTTGTGCAGTATATTGGCCTGTACACAGCAGGTTAAAATCTGCCTTTTCAGTGTCGAGTAGCTCCCGCTGGTAAATGCACAAGGACACAATGCACCCACAAGAGGGGTCGGGTAGTAGCATTTATAGTCCAGCTGCATAATTTGAAGTGACTGTCATTAATCAGATTTGAAGAACCTGGTAGAATATTAGCAGCAAGCAGAGCTCAGCAATACTGGAATCCAATAACTGAAATTTGTGCTCTCAACAGAGCCAACCAGGATTACTTTGGCACCTTCCAACATGGATGTCACTGTCGGAGAAAGTGTCGTCTTGCCTTGCCAGGTTCAGCATGATCCCATCCTGGACATCAGCTTCACCTGGTATTTCAATGGAACACTCACTGATTTCAAGAAAGACGCTTCTCATTTTGAGAAGGTTGGAGGGGTAAGTTGACAACATCTTCTCTTCTCTTGCCTTGTGCAGCACAGACAGAATTTTTTTCCTTTTTCAATGTGATAAAATTAGGATGTTTCTTCTCTTTTGAGCATGTAGAATTTTCTTCTGTGCTGGAGGGAAATCATTCACTGAGCTAGCTTGCTGCCCATAGCCTGTTGTACAGATGTCTTGTATTTTAGACCTGAAGTACTGTCAGTTCCTACCTCTGCATCTGGCCCTACGTGATTTTCCCTGAGATCGCTTGAAACACAGCAGTGACAGGTTAAGGAACTTGACACAGACTTTGTGAGCTTCAACCTAACCCTGAACAAAACCATCCCATCTTTCCTTATTTCTCCTGCAGTTGTATCCATAGTGTATCCCTCAACATTCTGCCTGAGCCTCCCTGGGTGAGGAGCTGTATTAAGCTCATTAAATATTTCCGATGCAGAGATGCTGCTGGGGGTGGGGGGTGATGACATTAATGCTTTCTAAGAATTTAGCCTTCTAATCAAAACATGAGAAGTACAGCATTAACACAGATGAAGGATGTATCAAGAGAATGAAATCAGCTACAGCAACAGGCCTTATCACAGTGCAAGCCGAGGCCAAGTGATAACAAAACAAACAGCTGAGCATCAGCATGAAATGGCCATTATAAGCCTTCATAAAGTTTCCTGTCACATATTCTTACCAGATCTCCTGCTCTAAAGGAATAGTTGTGGGTTAGACACTACTGCCTGTGAAACTGGGACATTTCTGCACCTAACTTTTTTTCTTTTTGCCTGTACAACCTCAAAAGATTTAGCATTTAATCAGTAGGCACCAAACCTGCAGATTGTTCTGCAGTTTGCAATTGATTAAATACAAGTGCATGTGGAGATGATGAGATTTCCTTGTAGGAGCCATGAGATATTCATATATCATGTACATTTTTGCAGAAATGTTTTGAGAATTACGAACTGACCATCTGTCATGCTGTAATGGGAATGCTCCGATTTCATAGCCCGTTACCTTCCAATATTGCTACATGGACTTTATTTATTTAGTAATATTTCCCCCCAGCTGTACTCTGCTTGTATATACAAATAGTAATATTAGAATGGAAAGGGCTTCAGAAGGTGATTGGAAAAATGCAGTATTTTTCCTCACTAAAAATTCCAGCTTTTTCCTAAAACAAACACAGGCATAATTCCAAATCAAAGGCATGTTTAGGTGTCTTTTTTTTTTTTCTTTGTGGAGAAAAAACATTAAAAAGTACTTTTTCACTAAAAATTCTCAGTCATTGCTGAAGAAAAATCCAGCATGAGTATTGGCTAACTCAGAACTCTGAAGCTAGAACATTTTACTTGGTAATCTGTTGTAAGGGACAAAATTATGAGGTTTTATGGAATATAGACATTCAGGGTTGTTTTTTTTTTAAACTCTTATTTGTGTAAAGGGGGATTGAAGCTCGTTAATAGAAGAGTTCATAGATTACCAAGTGATCCATGAAAATATTTTATGGGCTTTGTATCTCATTAAGGTCAGTGGAATAATTTCATCTGGAGTTACATGCAGGCCATGGTAAGTAAGCATAGATATGTTTTAAGCCTTCCAACAGTTGCAGTGTTTATTTGTTAAATGAAAATATCTGTCTAAAAATAACTTCTGCTTTCTTGGTCATAAACATGGCAAAAGGAAAATAATTTTTCAATGGATAGATTTCTGTGTAATGGTGTCTTGGAAGTCCCTGTCACACATGCCCAAGGTCTCCGACGTGTAGTAGGTAGTGGGAATGTTATGGGACCACCACCACCTGGTCTTCCAGATGGTTAGAAAAATATAAGATGTAACAGTGTCTTACTGCTCTTTTTTCTGTTAGACAGATGATTTATACAAAGAGTGTGGCAAACCAAGCAGATTCCAACATTTGGAACAGATTGCCTGTAAACTGTTTTGGGTATCACCTGCTTGTAGAACCCAGCAATGGCTGTTACACAGTCAGGAGAAGCAAAAGCAATTTCAGCAGCTGCTCACACTGCATGGACTGCTCTTTATTTGTATTCTCTGTGGCATGGAAAAAGGAAGGTGACCTTACTGTCACCTGGACTTGTCCATGCTGACAAAGATTTAATCTGAGTAGGCAAGAATGTGGAGACCGCTGAAGGTCTGCAGAGCCATGGGAGGTGAGGGTGTCTTCTACATTGGAGCTTTTTGCTGCTGCAAGATTCTGTGTTTTTCCCAGTACTTTGGGATTCTTTCCCCAAATACCCACAAATAATTTAAACGCAGTGTTAATTTTTTGTTGGTTTTTTATTTCAAGTAAGAGTAGCTGAAAATATCCACAAAATAGGATTCTGTCCTCAAATTAAACACTGCTGCTCCAGAAAATTAAAAAAAACAGACCAAACCAAAACAAAACAAAAAAACCTTTAAAAAACTGAAATCTGACTGAGAGATTTTTCACCTGGAAAATACGATGTGAACTGAGTTAAAGCAGTAATTCAACTGACACAAAGAAGAGATTTTTTTTGAAGTAACACTGGCTACCAAAGGTTTAATATCAAGTTATTTATTCAGTCATGTAGAAAATAAATAGTATGCAAGGAGCCCTAATGTGCTCTGAAGTAAGAGTAACCGCTCAAGTTTTAGGCATTACCCTTGACTCAGGAGAGATGAACCACACGCTATGACGTGAGAGAGACCAATGGGGAAAAAAATGACCAGAGAGTCAGTGTTCATTGAACAAAGAACAGAACTTAGACTTGTAAAATCGGGGCATTCAGCACAAAATGTACAACCTTTCAATGAAGGTGTGCTCGCACAGCATTGAATGGACCACATTCAGCTTTGTTAAAAATCTGTGGTAACTAGGCTTACAGCTTCTGTCCAGAAGTCAAATTGGTTATGGCCACAGAAACCACGTTTTTCTCTTTCTCAGGGCTTTGAGACAAACGGTTGGTCCCAGGGCACTGACTTTCTTCATGGCTCCTAAGAGCAGTCAGGAGGTGCATTCCCAGTACGAGCTGACCCATGTTGTAGTTCACCTCTCCTGTAAAAGAAGGACACTACCTCATGTTTATTAGGAAAATGCTTAACAGACAACTGCTGTAGAGCAGCTGATGGGCAATAACTCACTATCCTGCAGGCTGGCTGCCATTGCAATTTTTGAGCAACTTTATCTTCCACATTTTTTGTTGATTCCTTTTCAATTTACCAACACAATCTTAATATTAAATTTCAAGATAGTACATTTATGCTAATGAGGACTTTGTATTTCAACAGAGTACATCAGGGGATTTAATGATTAGAAACATCCAGCTGAAACACAGTGGAAAATATGTTTGTATGGTGAAGACAGATGTGGATAGCGTAGCATCTGGAGCGGACCTTATCGTTCGAGGTAAATTTCAGCTTCAGTTACCATGAATCATATTTTCTAACTTTAGCTTATTGTAGATTACAGAAACAACTCCTACTGTAGATTTCAAAACCCGGTTCATCTATGACTTGAATTATGTGATTCTGCCTTGCCGTTAGGGAGAACTTTAGCTCAGTTTTTGGATGAAGCCTAATTTTTGCCAGGGAAATGAAGAGCTGAAAGATATAATAAATCTTGACTTCACATCTATTCTCACTGACAATCCTTTAAGTCACTGATGAGAGGGAATGAGAGTTATTTTAACCCCCTTTGCTGGTGCAGATGAGGAAAAAAAAAAAAACAGCATTTTTTTGCCAGAATGCCCAGAATCAGGATTTTCCAGAAGGCAGCAGAAACCTTGCCTGACTGAATTGCCGCTCAGGGTGCTGATCAGATGTTGTGCTGAAAAATTGCTACGGTGCATTGTACAGTACAACAGCTGTAGATAACAAATTTCCAAACTACAGAGATGTATTAGTAGATTAAAAGAGGACATCAAGGATGAAAGTGAAAGACATTAGAAAGATAGAGGGATCATGCTGAACAAAGGTTCTTGAAAAAAAACCCAAAACAAAACAGCAAAACCCTGTGATCTCTGCTGCAGTTCAGAGTATTTCAGAAATAGATTATCAGACTTAAGCGTAGTGAATGTAAACCAGTAATTACAAGTGTTCTTATTCCAAGCTGAATTGTTTTCTTCCTCCTGCAGAGCTAGTGAAATGGGAATCCATACTGCTCTGTTTGTTAGTGATTTCCAGGGCTCTGGCTTTACCAAACACTGCATATTTTTCAATCTGCTCCTAGGCTCACCTGGGCCCCCCGAACATGTGAAAGTGGATGAAATAACTGATACTACAGCTCAGATCTCCTGGCAGGAAGGCACAGATAATCACAGCCCAGTAACTGCTTACACCATACAGGCAAGGACACCTTTCTCAGTTGGCTGGCAGCGAGTTACAACAGGTAAATCAGAATTCTTATTCCAGGCTCGCTTGAAATGTTTTTGACCAGGGACAATGTGTTCTTAGTTTCCTTTTTTTTCTTTCTTTTTGTTTTTAATAGTTCCAGATGTGATTGATGGAAAAACGTTCACAACCACAGTAGTGGATTTAAATCCTTGGGTTGAATATGAATTTCGTGTAGTTGCCAGTAACAAAATAGGAGGTGGAGAACCTAGTTTACCCTCAGAAAAAGTAAGAACTGAAGAGGCAGGTTAGTGGGTTCTTCTATTTGTTTTTTTAATTCAAGAGTCTTGAATATTAATAAAAAAGGAGCATTCACACCCTTGGCTCTTCACAAGCAAGCTTGCAAGTGCCATCAAATACAAAAGCCTGTAACTAGTTTGTTCATGATTTTTCCATTTAACTGTGGGATAGTTTGTGTTGCATTACTGAACATCACAGAGGTGTAACATCTAAATACATTTAAACTGTATTTAGTATCCCAAAGTCTGTCAGTTCAGTTGGTGCTGCAGAGTCTGAAGGTATTAATACATGGAAAGAGGTTAAGTTTGACAGGTTGTGGTTGTTTGGTTTTTTTCATTCCTAGTGTTTGATCAGCATA
>NW_010310088.1:81838-113946 GCF_000700745.2 Antrostomus carolinensis | reverse complement strand
GGAAGAGCACATCGATTAAAACCCCAGGAGTTTACTTGGAGTGAGGCCCTTGCCCAGTGCATCTGCATAAGTTAAACCTATTAAAAAGAAAGTGAAGCGTGCCTCCAACTTTTAGTTCATAAGCATTAGCGTACAGGGTTCAGTCTGTGAGATAGTGAGGTTCTTCAGGTCCTCAGAAAAATGTCTGCCTGTACCAGTGATGGAGAACAACCAGATGAATGTAGGATGGGGCTGGGGCTTTCCAGAGCTGCCCAGCCTGGCTCAGAGGCATTTGCCTTCATTTGCCAAAGCAAAGTGGGTTAGCTTCAGAGCATGGGGTTAATGTTACATGATGTCATCATCTCTTCTATCTCCACTACATAGACAGCTCTATGTTTCCTTTTCACAGCTCCTGAAATTCCCCCATCTGAAGTCAGTGGGGGAGGAGGCAGCAGGTCTGAACTGGTCATAACATGGGATGTAAGTTTTCTGGCAAGCAATTTTCTTCAGGGAATGATTGTTTTCATTCAAACTCTTCTTAAAAGATGAATTTCCCTGGCTGCAGCAGCTTCTCCTCTAGGATGTATATGTGCTCGGTAACATTCTGTAATGTGAGCTATGCACGTTTGCCTTCCCTCCCTTGCTTTCCTGTGTGACTGTGCTAAACAGCAATCAGGAGGAAATTTAGTTCCTTTGTCTGAAATTGCTTCTGTTCTCAAACAAATGTTAATGCTAAAAAAGGAGGAGGAGGGTGGGGGAAGAGGAAGGGGTACTGCTCAAAGGTTGAGCAATATGAGCAAAGAATTATGCTTTTCAGTGTAAATTTGCAGTCCTTGTTTTCTTACCATTAACTCTGGCTGTGTCTGCTAGCCAATAAAAACAATCAAATGCCACTTTATTATCATGGATCCCCTTTTAAATTAGTTTCAGAAATGTTAACATTCTGTCACTAACTGACTACTCTGTGTGGTTACCTCATCATAATCACATCAGAGGAAGGTATAAGCCACTGTACAAAGGTAGTACTGGATTCTGGAACAGTTGACTAAGCAATTATTAATTTTTTATGAAGTATGGATTGTGAAATTGAAAAAAAAAAAACTTGTATTTACTGAAGAGTGTCTTAAAACAGTGTACTTGGTGGAAAACAAGGAATGTATTTGTAAGTTGTTCTCTTCTTGAAGTGCAAACCTTAAAATAGGTTCAAAGGAACGTGTTTTGCTCTGCTGTACCAGAGTTAATTTGCTAATGGAATGATCCCAAATTCAGTACCAGAACCCGGTTACAATCATGTTCCTTAGTCTGCTGGTACTTTCTGTCTGCAAAACGTGTCCAGTGCTGTGTGCAGCATCACTCACTTCTCTTGTCTGGTACTTTTCTCACAGCCCATCCCTGAAGAATTACAAAACGGAGAAGGATTTGGCTATGTTGTTGCTTTCCGCCCCTTTGGCACCACAACTTGGATACAGACTGTGGTCACCTCTCCTGACACACCCAGATATGTCTTTAGGAATGAAAGCATCTTGCCCTTTTCACCATATGAAGTCAAAGTTGGTGTCTATAACAACAAAGGAGAAGGGCCATTTAGTTCAGTAACCACAGTTTTTTCAGCTGAAGAAGGTATGTGATTGAGTTATCTGCAGATACTAAACATGAGGTGTTTCATCAGAGAATACAGCCACAGTTAATAGAAATTAGATCACTTTTAGTATGGACATCTCTCTTTATTTCCACCATCACCACCTGATCATTTCTCATTTCTTTTTTATATCTGAATACAGAGCCTAGCATAGCACCCTCCGGGGTATCTGCAACAAGTCTGTCATCCTCAGTCATCGAGGTCTCATGGAAAGCCATTCCCTGGAAGATGAGCAGTGGAAGGTTACTGGGCTATGAGGTAAACTCATTTCAAATACACTCACGTTGGTAAAGGACCATGAGCCAGAAGGGTGGTGCAGGCTGCAGGACAGCAGCACAAGTTCACAAGATTACCACGTTTCGTGCTTTCTCCCTGCCCCACCCACACCCAGAAGAAGGATATTTTCTTCTGAGTATCTCTGAAAACAAAGAACACAGAATGAAATTGTGTTTTGCTTCCTGTGCTGGTAGTCACGTGTCTGTCTAACAGGGTTTTCAAACTGACGTATTTTTTCAGAATTATGTTTACTTCCAAAGAAACTATTTTGTAAGATACAGTTTTCTGAGTTCAGCTTGTTTACTTTTTAGAGGAACTAATGGTTTTCCTCTTGTCATTTTTTAATCCAAGCAAGATCTAATATTTCAGTTTCCTTTTTCCTACAGTCATACTAAAAAAGAGCTGCGAGTGTGAAAAGCAGATGGATAAGACTGGGTTTTTTTTACATAGTAAAAATATTTTTGAAACTTTAATAGATTTCTACCTTTCTCAGCTGAGGAAAAAAATGCACTTAAAGGAGTCAAATGCAATGCTGTGGGGGAACAGTCCATTCCATGCAAGATTTTAAATGTATTTTTTTCTCTATCTACTAGGTTAGATACTGGAATAATGGTGGAAAAGAAGAATCTTCAAACAGGGTAAAAGCTGCAGGGAATGAGACATCAATAAGAATAACAGGTTTGAAGAGCAACTTGGCATATTACACAGCTGTCCGTGCTTATAACAGTGCTGGAGCAGGTCCCTTTAGTGCCACCGTAAATGCTACCACAAAAAAGACACGTAAGTATCTTGAATTGGAAGTGGGGGGTAGACATAATGGTGTGTTAGCACTTGCAGGGAAATGAAAAACAGGTGCATTACTGGGAATCACAATATGGATAAATGACCTAAATTTTCATACAGACTAGAGAGAGGAGTTACACAATTAAATCGAGCACAGATCTTCTTCCATTTTCTACCCTCTGCTACTTCAGCAGGGTAAGTAAAAACTCAACTATGCTAGTGGAGCTGAAGATAGATACATAATTTCTGCACAGAACCTTTATTATTCTTCCAGTGACTGGAAGAATTTTAAAAGAAAGACTTCTGTTATTTGGAAGGGAAAAAAAACCCGAAAAACCAGCAACTTGTTGAATTTTTCAGGGTTTTATAACATATTTATAGGCTCTCTAGGGCACAGCTTTTGAAATGCAATGATCCTTATACAATTCATGCAAAACAATCCTTCATGTCCATTGTTTCCCCTTGAACAAATTACACAAGAGGCCACTTTACTATTAAAAGGAGAAATTAAGCTAGAGAACAGATTGTCAAAGGCTGCACTAATTTTTCTACAAATTGAAATATTTTTAGTATGCTCTTGCATTGTAATACAACTCAGAATCAGGGTCATCAATCTTGAATTATTTCTGTCAGACTCACAAGAATGTACAATTAAATCAGTCTGAAAGGTCAAATTCCCTGGAATAGTCATTAACATATTCCTACCAAAAGCAGTTGTATAATCGGTATTATGAAATAAGCTAGTTTATCAGAAATTATATGCAGAAACAAGTCTCACGCACTGTCACTGAGGACTAAACCAACTCAGATTCACAGATTTGCTGGAGTTTGAATGTATTATATGAATAGTTACCATGAACTGGCTGTTCTAAAGTCAGTCACTGCCTGGAGCCTGTACCTGATGTGTGATAAATAGTTTTCTCTAATTAGTGCTCACTAGAGGTTGCGCCAGCCTGTTCAGCTCAGTGATTATTTCAGTCCTTTTTTTTAGTGACCACCTGTCTTTGGGATGTGTGAACAAGAACTGGACGAGCACCTGATCCCACTGATTTGAACAGGATCTGGATCAGGCCCTTAGTGAAGATCACTGCTATTTGAAATAATTAAAAAGAAAATATTAGTTACATTATGTCCATGTATCTTGCTGGTGAATAGAGCAAAACCACTGCAGTGCAGTCAGTCTGAAGGATTTTGCTAACTACTAGTTGAATTAACTAAGACAAGTAATTCTATGTACTGCTGCAGTAGAAACTGATTTTTTCTCATTCAAATGTGTGAATTTTGATCAGTCCCAGTTTCTACCTTAATGTGAATATTTGTGATCGAAGTGTTCTTCACTGTGAACAGTGTCCATGCACATTGCATTTACATTCACCACGTGACCTACAAGATGATTCTTAGTAACTATTAACCATATGAAGAAATACAAATACTTAACTTCAATTGGCAGTATATTTCAAGATTGATGATTCAGTGTTAGTCTTTGACCATTAAAGTATCTTTGCTTTTATATTTGAAATAAATATTTGTATTCCTAGCCCAAAATAACAAGTGTAGTTTTGTTTTATAAAATACTGTTTTATAAAATGGCAAGTAACTGGGGAAGACTTGCCTAAGTTTATAAAGCAAGATGTTACAATTATTAAATATTTAGAAGGTTTTAAAATACAACAAAATGTTCTCTCCATCGTTTCTAATTCGTGGAGATACTAGTGTGTATGACCAACTGTAAGCACCTGAGGAGTCTCAGAGAAACCCATGTAGCCATGTGCACACTTAGCACTGGACATGTACTTACGTGACATGGTGCTTCAGGATCTGGCCTGTGACAAATGAAGTTCTGCAGTTCTGAACACTGGAGATTATTGGAGATTTTGGAATCTGAAGTGAATTGGAGCCTCTGAATCACTTCCATAAGTCAAGTGGTAGATAGCAGCTTACAGCTCTTTATATAGAATTACTCTTCATTTTTTTCTGATGACATTAATATTTTGTTGTGGCTTTAAAAGAATGTCTCCTTTATTTTGAAATTCAGGTTTAATACCTTAGTGGGAAAACTATTCATATATATTGTAATACATAATTCTCAGGAGTAGAACAATCTCTTCTTACATTTAACAAAAAGTGGCTATTAGTGCATCAGGTTAAATCCAATTTAGTATATAGAACAAGGCAAATACTAAAAAAAAAAAAGTATCTGTGAGTGGTTGTTTGACTTTAGAATAATTCTTTTAAGTCTCACTCTTACATTTTTGTGTCTACTTTGTGTTAAGAAGTATAATCAGGTGGGTTTTGACCTGACTGCTCATGGAAAGAAGGTAGGGAGCTACCTGAGTGAAAGAGTTTAAAAATAAAAGAGGTAAAAAAAAACAAAACCCATTAGCACATATGCATAGGAGTCTTTAAATCCCCTGTCAGTGTTTAATACTGGAACTTTTAGCATCAAAGCGTAGCGTGGTCCACCTAAGCAGCGGTTGCCTCCACTAGGTGACAGCAACAGTAAATTGTTTTCCTTAACACATTTAGAAAAGATTTTAATCGCTGACTGTCACTGCATGACCCATTTTCTGGGAAACCAACTTGAGGCATCTTAAGAGGTTTGTACTTACCTTTCTCCTTTCCTGAAAGCTTGGCAGTTTCGAGATATATTAAAGTGTACAGCCAAAAGCCTACTGCTCCTTTTGAAAATAAAGAGTCTCGGATTGTTAATGAACAAAAACCCCAATAGATTTCCTTGGCTGAAGCCCACTATTGTTCCAACTGCAGATACAGAAATGGTACAGACTGCGGTTCAAAATCATGCCTCAAGTTAAAAGAAGAAGAAAACAAATCTGTCAAATATTTTTACATCACAACCATGTAAAAGTAAATCAGCATGGTGTGTAAATTTGAATATTCACTAAGACTAAATTTGTCTAACAAGTCATCTATTGTGAAATATTTGCTTATTCTTGGCAATATACTAAAACTAGAAATTGTCTGTTACCATCATTGGTTTCATTAGAGTTTGTTCTAATTGATCACCCCTGTCCTAAGACATATGCTATTGTTTGGTTGTATTTAATGAAGGACCATCAACAGATAATGCAACTTCAGAAATAACATTATGTGCCATTCTATTTCTTCTTCCTTCTGTTTTTCCAATTTAGTCTCTGAACCATAAAGTGTACAAATGACGAGGCTGCATTCGAGTTGCTTTTGCATCCGACACGTAATGACAGTCAATTACCTCAGCTATTATTTCCTACTGTAGAATAAATCACTAATGCCAATTAAATTAAAGTCATGCTTTTATTATGTATTTGAAGCACCCAGTCAACCGCCAGGAAACGTTATGTGGAATGTCACCGACTCCAGAGTGATCCTCAGCTGGGAGGAAGTGAGAGCTATGGAGAATGAGTCCGAGGTGACTGGGTATAAGGTAAATGGAAACAGACCAGAATACCTGAAAGCAATCCACAGTTTGCTTTTTCTTATTTGCAAGGCAGTAAGTTCAGAGGATGCACAACACCACATCTAAACCATTTCAGTAGTGTCTCCTTTTGACCAATTTAAATCAAATTCTAACAACATCTCATAAACCGTGATCCTTTTACCATTAATGGTACATTACGTGCCTTCTCCTCCTCATGCAAACAAAGCCAGGAGCTGCAGGCATTGCTGCCAGCTCTTGGGATCCCACTTACCCAAATCTATAACCCTTGGGTGGTATAACATGTACTTAACACATTTGGGTAAGTGTTACATATTTATAAGAATACAGAATGCAAGATTTATCTGATGGGTATAGTTCCCACTGCTGGCCAGGTATATTTATTAATACCACATATATCAAACTGATATTCTTAAACCTTTTTTCTTCTTACCTACTGTGGGACATGCTCATCATCTTGATAGAAATTACATTGCTACATCTACTCTAAGTCTGAGCAGCACACAAATGTACAGGTATTTAAATATGTCATATATCTTAAATATGTTTAAGAGAATAGCTGAGGATGTTCTTGATGAGCTGCATACAGCTGGATCCTACACGATACATTCCTGCATAAAAGATTTATGCTGAAGATCTGACTGTGCCGTGTTCTGAGTTCTGTTGGCAAGAAAGACATGTTTACAGCTTAGATAAGCCACCTGGTTTCATAGACAGTAGCTGAGCTAAAAACATACCAGGTAGAGATTCAAACTGCATACTTTGTCTCCCACAAGAATTGCATCTTCCCCTAAGTACAAAGTACACAAGATTTTGGATAATGCTGGTTAATTTTACTGAAGTAAAGCACTTAGAGGGTTGGTTTTATCCCAGAAGGCCAGGGCATTGCAGTTAACTAAGGCTGGTTCACCAGGAAGAGAAGAGCCAACAAATGACACTGAAATCCAGAGCCGTAGCGCGGTCACTGTGGAAGTGAGCTGTTCACTTGTGTCCCTCCCAGGGTGTTTTACAGCAAGCCATGGCACTAGGGAGTGTGTCCCCAGGGTGACAGCGCGTGTGTAATTCCAGTGGCTTTGCATTTTTATTTTTTTTTTCCCATTTCATCATTATTGCCCTTATTTTGGGGGAATTGGGATTGCTGGTTTTTGCAATGGGAAACTCCCAAGCTTACCTGCTGGTCACATTTGTGATTCTCTGCCAGGTAACTGCATTGGATCCATGTATCATTGGATCCACGTATTTTTTTTAAACTCTCTATACCTACGCTCACCACTGGCACTAGGCACCCTTCGGGCTCAGCAAGGGCAGAAGAGAGGCTGATGTTGCTCTTCAACCCCTGCTGGTACTGAGCAGCGGGCTGTGCTGGTCAGATGTAGCTGCTGTTCTTTAAAACATGAGACACTGAATCCCGTTCAGCTTCATGACAGAATCATCACTCAGCACTCACAGAACATCTTCCAACATAGTCTGTAGCGTTGATTAGTTCTATCCTTCCCAAACTATGTATTGGCATAAGAATCCTTCCCAAATTAGCATAAAATGCTGATCTAGATAATGACAGATTCCAAATGGTGGGATAATTTATAGAACAATACATTAAGATACTTCACAGACTATATTATTCATTTGTTACCATTATACAGTGTGCCATTTTAGATTAAAGCTGGAATAGAAGAGCTTCATTAATGTTACCTTCTTTCTTTACATGTAATTCTGCCTTATAATAGTAACCAAAAATCAGATCTTTTCTCCCACCCTGTCTTTTTTAAAGACTGAAACCTTGTTTCTAAGGAACACAAATAAAAATTGCTGCTCAGGTCCCAGGGGAAGAAGTGACGCACTACAGCTCGGTGCCTGTGTTGCAGGTTTTGTACAGGACCAGCAGTCAGACCAGCATGAACGTGCTGAACACGGAGAAGACAACGGCTGAACTTGTGCTCCAGTTCAACGAAGATTACGTTATAGAAGTAAAAGCAACAACTGCTGGTGGCGACGGCACTAGCAGCGATCAGATCCTCATTCCCAGACTAGCTAGTACGTTCACAATTATTTTTTACATGCTTGTGTAGGGTCCCCAGCCAATATCAGAACCTCCTTCACATCAGCCATGGCACTGGAGAGATGTTTGTTTCTCTGCCTTAGCCTAGGGAATCATGACTAAATTTGCAGTTGACACCCAGCAGTTGTCACAGGGTTGTCTTTGCAGGAATTGAGTCCTTATTGATAGGGAGAATAAAAAAGAATTAATGCTTGTATGTTGTATGGTAATAAGGTAATAAAATGAAAAGCAATTAACAGTCTTCATGCCCTTATGCATGACAAACTTCATTCTATTGAACTGGTAAATTACCATGTAAATTGGTATTAAAAACATTAGATTTTTTTTACTTTCCTCCTCTTTTTTATTACTACCTTGAAAGTGAGACCCTTCATACATTATCAGCATTTTGCAATACATTTCTGTGGTTTAAAAGTATTTAGTGTATTTTTGTAAATTTTAATTGCTTATCAAAAATAAAAAATTACAATAATTTTTTGCTTAGCATCTAGGAAGAGTAATAATTTGACAGAGCAAATACTTACTCATGCTTTCATTTAATCCTGACCTTTTCTCATTTGTCGCAGGTATGGATGCAAGAGGTTCTGGTTCATCAGTCTTGAATATCTTCAGTGTATCCAGCTTCTTACCAACAATATTTTCCTTGACTCTTAATTCAGTGTTGTGATGATACATTTTCATTTGCTGGGGGGAAAAAAAAAAAAGGGATAAGTTACTTCAGAAAAAGTGCTTTTTTTAAAAAACTGCAGTGGTTAATGCATGTTTTTCTTCTATCCTGACGTGTTTTTACATTCTTTATAATTCACTGTAGGTTGAAATAAAAATATTAAGTGAAGTTTAGCAAATCCTTGAAAAAGGAATCTAAAATGCCTTAATACTTGAACCAAAGGAGTTTACATATTACATACTTCAGACACAATGTAAGAGAGAGGGAGAGCAACGGCGCTGTGAGCAGAGTTGGGAGGTAGAGCTTAGCTCAGTGAGAAGCTCCATTTTTGCAGTGACACTGAATTATTTGGGGTGTGATCTGTGTTGTTATGATACCATCATTCTGCATATGAAAGATGAAATCAGAGACACGGCGTTTCAGTCGGATGATAACACACCAACCAAGCGGCCGTTCTTAAGACACCGTCAGAATCCAGTAGGTTTGGATCCATTTTCTTACTGCCCTTTTTATAAAAGTTATTCTAAATCTAGCAAGAAATCCAAGCTGGAAGGTAGAGAAAAGTCACGGTATGGATGTTAGTTTTGCACAGTCCACACCAGGGTGTCTGTGAGGCAGGGCTTCCACACTACGCTTAAGAAAATAAATGAATTCCCAGCTGTGTTTCAAAGAAGGCTCTCTCTTTTCTCGCAGTGTACTTACCTTTTCAAGCACCTAACCTTCCTCTCCATCAACAGACTTCAAAGTTAATTTCCTTATATCCCCACCTTACATTTCTTAACCAGGTTCTTTATTCATAACCACGTTCTCCCACCTCCAGGATCATTTTTATTGCCCTTCTCTGAACTCCTGTCAGTGTGTTTCACTAACAAAAGTGCCCAGTTGAAATGCAGTTGCACCATGGCCTTATGAAAAGGGACTTCTACCACCTCCCTCCCTTGTGATGTGGTGCTTCCAGATATGCAGCTCCAAATTATCTTGCTCTTTTGTCTACTGCACTATAAACTCATCCTTAATTCCATGTTACATTCATACCTCTCCTTCCTGCTGCTCTTTAACCAATTCAAAACTATTTCACCTGCTCTGGCACTCGAATGCACCCCATTATTGTCACATGATTCTGGTAAGTTTATGGCAATACTATAGGTTATAATTTAAAAAAAAAATTCACAAAGACCCCTCAGGCTTGCAGTTCTAGAGAAATCTGTGCTTTCTTACCTAGCAATATATTAAAGATACATTAAACCTGGTACATTTGACATGTACTGTTGTGAGTTTAGTCAAATCAAGCCTTTTAGACACCTATTAGAGAGCTGCCCACATACACAGTAGAGCAAGTGTTCGTGTGACATAGAGCGTAGCCTTTTAAAGAGGGGTTGGTTGGTTTTTTTAATCTTAACCATATTATTACAACATACAGAAATATAAAGGGAGAGAGCCAAGATTAATGAAATTATGGTAGCACTGTAGAAAAAAAGACCTAGATATGCATTCAAATAACAAATTACCTTATTAGTATCACATCCAGATGAAAAATACATGGTAACTGTTGAAGTAAGCAAGATCTGTATATACTGTACATACATAGTTATAAATGGCTAGTTGCTTTTCAATGTGGCTAACCAGTGATGTTTGAGACACTTGCAAATGGGGGGGGGCGGGTGGGAGATGGAAACGAGGTGTTACTAGTATATATGTAGTTATGTTTCATGCAACAAAAGGTGAATCTTTCTGTTCTTGTTTCACTAAATTCTAGCCCATGTTCCTGTATTGTCATTTTCACGCGCTTACGTTGTATTATTTAATTTCTAGTTATATATCTCCATGAGATGCGTACCGAGTACCTTGTTTCATATTGAAAAGTTTGAAATTTATCCTTAAACTTCCAGTTGTGTGTGTATCCTATGGTTATCTGTATGCATTTTTTTCTATTACTCTAATAAAATATTTATTACATTGAGGGATACTAGAATATTTCAAAGTAGTATTGCTTGTCCATATTATATATTTGCACACGTGGGGTTTTACTCCATCTCAAAACCCTCATCTGTGTTCTCCACAATATTTCTGCTAACTGGCACCTCCTGGCAGGACAGGAGCGGCTTCCCTCGCAGTAGCTGTGCTGCCCTGAGACTAAAATCCTAACAACCGTGCCCAGGCCTGTTTCTGCAGAAAGCAGGGCAGGGCAGGAGGAAGAGGAGGAGTAAGGTCATAAACACATCCCGGTCTCACCCCAGATTTAGACGTGCCTGGGGAAGGGGCAGGGACCTGGGGTTGGGTTGTACTCGAGCTTCTGAGCTTTCCCTCTGCCCACAGGTTTGCAGCGCG
The DNA here is from genome assembly GCF_000700745.2 of Antrostomus carolinensis. Classification (NCBI taxonomy): domain Eukaryota; kingdom Metazoa; phylum Chordata; class Aves; order Caprimulgiformes; family Caprimulgidae; genus Antrostomus; species Antrostomus carolinensis. Next base: position 102,782 of record NW_010310088.1, on the reverse strand, counting down.
ATGGATAAAAAGCCACCTCGCTTTCCCATCTATACAACTAGGCTGTTTCCTCTCCTCTGAAGTGAAAAAAAATAATGTAATATTGAAGAAGAGTTAGTTCTTTATAACAATTTATTACCTCACTAGAATTATATTGCATGGCCAGTTCTCCCCTGCAAATTACCCGTTTCTTACATACTGCAGCTTCCCGGAAAGCCAGAGACTTTCAAGCACTAAAACCTTCTCCCTGGGAGCACAGGCAAACCAGAACTGTGTATTTTAAGCTTTTAAAGCACAGCTTCTACCTACAGAACAGGGAGCTGATCCAGATGCTGCAATAAAGGTTAATAATAATCCCAATATGTTTACCAATATATATGCAAGAGGTAAGACTGGAAGAATTTTTCTTGAATAAATGGAGTTTTCCCTTTCAGATGGTTCTAGGTGTCTTGTAACATCTGCCTTGCTCTGTATTTCCCCCAGTGTTCAGATTAGTCTTCCTTTAAACTGACCTCTGTGTGTTCCTCATCTCACGTTAATTCAGTTAATGTTTACTTGTGGTAATAAAACTGACTCCATTCTCCAGGGAGAGTTGGAAAAAAAAATAAGATCTTACCGGAAAAGTATAGAAGGAAAAGCTGAAGAGCCAGTAAGGGATAAGGTGAGAGGTCCCAGAGCCAGCCCACCTCCCCTAGGCTGTTCCAGAGCAGCTTCTGTGAGTAACCAAGTAGCAATTCAGTCCTGGGAAGAAAGGAAAAAAAAAGGTTTAAAAAAAAAAAAAGGGCAATTATAATGAAAAATGTGAATAGCGTCGGTTGTGTGACTGGAACTGCGGATGGGGGGAAGGTATTTCTGCCATTCCACTTGTACTTGCACCAAAAATAGCCAGCACTTTATCACTTGCAATTGCTGTTATTTGAAATGCAGTAAGAAAGAATAGCAGGCTTGAGTCACAGTTTTCAGGAAAACACTATTGTAAAGTGGTGGTGGGGTTTTTTTTAATACACTGTCCAGAAGTGTATCTGCATTCCTCCAGGCTGCTCAGTACTGCTGAAGGCTACCAAAGAGCAAAGCCAAGAGCCAGGAGGAGGTAGAGGAGGAGCAGGGGGGAGCGGGGAAGCGATGAGTCAGGCTTTTCTCGGGGACCCTACGGCATTTAGGGTGGGAGGTGGGTGCTGCAAGGAGGGCAGCTGGATATGCACATAGAGCTTAAAAAAAATGTTTGCAATTCCGTGTGCCTCCTCTGGAAGCTGTGATGGGTTTCACTAGAAGCCAGTACCAGAGGCGACAGGAATGCTGTGGTTTGAGATGTGGAGGTCTGGAGGGTGAGGGATGCTTGTTGGGTTATTTTAGGCCTGGGTTTAAAATTTCTCTCCCTGCACCACTATTCCCCCGAGATTTGTTTTCTGAAGTGTTTCTCACGCCACCTGTTCATACAAGGGGACTTGATGACTCCTATGTTTCTAAAGTCTGAATTTCTCAGAGGTATAAGAATAGCTGGTATAAGAATTTTAAAACCCCTTTTTCTTTGGACAGTTTACTCTGTCAGATATGGTGCAAACATGCGGGGTCCTCTATGAATACAAAATGAGTTAAAAACTAATATCACTTTAGCCGTAAGAAATACTGGAGATCTCCATTTTCTACTTAATTTGCCTTTCACTGGTGGAATGCAGAAGTGGGCAGTGCCTGTCAGGTGATATATGTTATATCTTAATAACGGGCAATAAAGCAAGCTGTCCTGCGTGAGGGAGTGCATTAATCTGACAGCTTTCTGTCTGAAATGAACAGCAATGGGATATTGTGAAAATAAAATGAGTTTGTAAACAGGCACTCGGCTCTCTTAGGAAAAACAGCCTCCTCGATTGTTTTATGCTAATGCTCTGAACTCCTGAAAAGCAATAAAAAAGGGTATGTTTAGCAGAGATATAACTGAATATATGGTGCTGGTGTTTTAGCGAGCTGGGCACTACTTTTCTTGAAACCTGATGCACACAGAGCGCAAGGGGCTGCACGATGTGGGGGCTGGAACACCACTGCACTGTGGCTCGAGCTATCTGTCTTACCCTCTTAGAGAAAAGCTTTTCTGCCAAGACTTTCCACACTTCATCGTTGCCTCCCTGGTGCGCGTACAGCTTGGGTCTCGCCGGGAAGCGGGATGTGCAGCCTGTGAAGAACCCAGAGACATTTATCTTTTTCCAAGCTGAACATCTATTTCAACAGCCTCTGCAAGCGGAGAGCAGAGGCTGCCTGCACCCTGCATGTACGGGGGCTGTTTCTCAGAGGTGCTATGAACGTCTCACCTTTGGCTTGGAAGCCTTTCCCAAGGTCAGCTCAGGACATGGACACCTCGTTAGCGTCAGTGGGACTGGTCGCTCCCACTCCAGCAGGAAGCACTGGCTGCAGGCCCAGGAGATGCAGACAGATGCTGCCTTGGCAGCCCTCCCAGATGGGTGTGTGTCCCCACGCTGCCCTTGGCAGATGACAACCTCTCCAGGACAGACCTTCGGTCCTGCCAGGAGCTGCACCGCCATTGCCCGGCCTCTTGGCAGGGAACTGCTCTGCACCCCACACTTCCCATCACGTCTGGAGCCAGCGCAGTTGGTAGCAGGTAGCTTCTCACCTTTGCCAGGGGAACACAGCCATCTCTAGGAGGCACCCTCGGAGTACACGTGTGTATCTGTGCAGAAGTACACGTTCCACAACTACAGATAACTGGCAGTCTGAAATAACCCCAGCCTGTCACCAGTTTGGAGCCTGTTTCCATGTCTTCCTCTTGCTGACGGTGGCTGTGTATTGCCAGTCCTCTGACTCTGTCCTGCCTCTCATCAGCCGCATCAAAACGTTCCCCCCCCCGACAGTGGGATACTCCGATAAACAGCCCTGTGCCTTTCCTCTCACGGGTCCCCTACAGCAGCTTTACCTGCCATGCTGCAGAGCCTGTGACGGCACCGGTTGTCATTCATACCCTGCTCTTCACTTGCTTTGGGTTTGAACTCTCTCTGACTTTGCCGTTTGTACATGAGAGCATTTTAGTATTAGAATTTCACAAGACCTTCATGTGCATCTTTCCTTTGCTTTTTCCCATCTCTAAAACTTGATAAACTTATTTGGTATTAAATTTCTTTTCTTGAGCTCCTTGATGATCTTTTTGAGGTCAAAAAGTATCTTTGAAAAATCTTTTTCTTTTTTTTTTTAAACACACAAATATAGGAGACATGCCAGTAACCCCATGTACCATTACTGAGACGCTCCCTTCCCAATGTACCTCAGATTATTTTCTTACCTTGTAAGAGCATAATTAGTCCTGTGAGGTCTGGACCATGCCTGCCTTCTATGCTGTGCTCTTCATTCCATCTTGGCTATTAATTCCCTTTGGGAGGGAGAACATCAAGACGTTGCCAGATGCTGAAAAAAGGAATAATCAAAAGCATCCCATTAGGAGCCCACAGAAAGGATGGAACTTCAAGATGTTCATTAATTCAGCCCATAGTAATTTAAACTCAAAGCAGCTCCTAGGACAGAGGGACATCCCATAATTGTTCATCAGAAAAAAACAACTTTTGAGAGAGTCCAGCTTCTTGCTGCCAGCTGAGCCTCCAGCCTCCCAAATCTTGTGCTTCTCAGGATGCAGAATAACCCAGCTGCAAGAGGAGAAGGACCCAGCATCACCTCCCCACTCCATTTCCAGCTGAGGGTCCAGGATTGGAATCCTCCAGCAGCACAAGGTGAGGGTTCACATGCCCTTGGTCAAAGGTGGGACCTAAAACCAGCTACCAAACCATCTGGCCGTTAATAAAAACACAAAGAGCAAAATGCTTCCTTTGAATGCAAGTGAGTGGCAGTTCTGCTCCGGAGCAACTCCCCGCGCAATTAACGCAGCATCCTCCTGCTCCGGGACTGGGGGGCCTTGGTGGTCTCCCCACCCTGCTGCAGCGTCACAGCTCACCCAGGCAGCTTCTTCAACGCACCTGTAAGGACTTATTTTCAGAGACTCTGAACTTGCTGCTCTGCAGCCCTAAGGGGAAGTGCAGATGGATTTATTTTTTTGGTCACCTCCAGGGAAGGTGCTGCGAACCCTCCCCTGAGATTTGAGAACCTAAATGCTCTCCCCATGCCCATTAATTGAGAAGGAATATCAACAGGCAGGAAAGGTGTTCATCAGGATTGCTCTCCCCACTGAGTTCATTTTAGGGGATCTGGAACATGAGCAATGACCTGTTACATCAGCTAAAGAGGTAAAAAGAAACGAGGCAGCGAAAATAAGGGAAAGCCCTCTCTTTCATGACCTTTATGATACAAATAATAATTCATTTTCCCAGCTGAGGACCTGTAAAGGAGTCTATCAAAAAGGACACATGTTTAACAAGAATTTCTCTCATTAGCAATCCAAGGGGGGCCATGGTTAAAGCAGACAAATAATTTGTGTCACACTTCCTAACATTGCCACCAAACTGAGGCATTTAAAGTTACACTTGTCACAACACTAATTATCTATTTGAACAGCAGAGCTCTCAGCTGATTGAATGAGTTCTTCTGCAGTGAGAACAGATCATGTCATCAGCTGCATCTGATCATCATGACTTTTTGGATATAGGATGTAAATCGATTATAAGAACAGAAAATATGGCTTTGGTACCTTTACAGCAGCTTCACGTGAGACAGAAGGGAACTCTGCAGCAGCCAAAAGCTTCTCCTCATGTACTGGAAAACAATGTCTTGGGGTTTTGTGTTGCCTTGGAAACATGAAAAATAAAGTGCCATTAATTACCTATTTTCAAGCAACCAGAGTACCCAGTGCCGAGGGCCGGATCCAAGGCTAATGAAACCCTTACCTCAACTTCACCAGCCCCTGACTGATCGATCGTCCCTTCTACACAAGGAGAGAACGGGGCAGAACAAACCTCAGCCAAGTTTCATTCTCACTGTGTTTCCAGAGGAGCTACCAGAAGGCTTCAGGCAGCTGCTCAAGGCGGTGGGTCGCAGTGGTCCCTTCTTGCCTTCACACCCACGACTTCAATATTGTCATTGGTTTATTTTTTAAATATATGCCCTCTTTTTTCAAAGGTGTCCTAGCAGCTGACTGGATACACCTCCATGCAAACACATATACAGTACCTGTATAAATCCCATGTATACATCTTCTCCAGATAGGAAATCATGCTAATAGTCCTGGTCATTGGCACAGAAGCCTGAATTCAGCCAGACCTTCTGCTATCATTCTTTCTGCCCCAAATACCACCAAATAACAAAGTCTCTACTATTATATCTTCTGTATTATCACTTTTAACTATTAATTAAACATTTTAACTACAGTCTGTCTGCTTCTTTCCCTCCCTGTTAGTAGTGGTGCTTTGGTCCTAATTATAAATCTCTATGGAAGAGGTGAAAACTGGAATCAACCTCTTCTTGTGTGAGTTTGAAGTTGTCCTAAAATTTTCTTTTGGAAAGAACGTTTAACCTCCCTGCCAGCACAGCCCAAAGCAATCAGCTAGAACTCCAGTCACAAAGGTATGGAAAGATAGAAATAATCCCAGTAAAATCTTCTTAATTTCCACAGCAATCCTTCTCATTTATGAACTATGCCAAGTGTCCCTTCTCTTCCATTTACAATGAATAATTAATCTTTGTCTATCAACTCAAGCGCAATTTGAGAGCATTTCCCGCTCATTCATATTGACAAGGTTGACCATCATCGCTAAAGAACTTTGAGTTTGGGTTCTGGGCTGGGTTTTAACACAGCAGTGCTTGACACCACTGAAAGGATTTCTTTAAGTAGCTGCTAGAATGGGGTCAGGTCCCGTGTGCTGCACAGCCTGTTCAAAGATGGGGACACACCAGTGAGCTGGAGAAATGTCCATCTCTGAGGCTCCAGCACTGGCAGACATGGTGGTGATGCCGTGTGGTGGGCAGGGCATGGGGGGGAACAGTGAAGCCATATCAGCACACCGCTCCCTGCAACGGTGTGATGGGCACCTCACCCCCTCCAACACACCAGCCCCTTCTTGTCTCCACAGGCATGGCCAAGCTCCAGCCTCACCTCCACAGTGGTTGGTACCAGAAAGAGCCCAGTTCAGCCACAAACCAAAGCTGCCCACCAAACCCCATCCCAGCCACACCTACAGCTTTTCCATCACACGTACATGCTCCTATACGACACTCTGCCCCATGGCCACTGGCATTAGCATACTTGAAGTTCAAGACTCATTTCAAACTGTCTCCTCCACTTAGGAGGTTAATGAGCAAAATACACTGGAGACTGCAGCTTCTCCTGGGTCTTTCCCCACCTGAGCTGCCTCCCCTCTCAGCATTCTTCCAAAGAAGTGTAATTAATGTTTTAAGAAAAGTAACCCACCAGGAACATCCATTTAGTTCAGAAAATCATCCATAACCAGACTCAAGCCCTTCCTTTTCTCCATTGACACCATCCAACGATTACAGGATGGACACTGGTCACGTTCCCCACCATTTTGGGGTGTGTGTACTGGGGGAAAGCCGCAGATCCAGCCCTGCCACCATCCCACACATGGTCGTACTCTGTCCCTCCACCAGAGCCCAGGGAATGGGATTGGGAGCTCCTGCCCACGGCACGGGGATGGGGCACAGCCACCTCCCAGCCTGCTGGAGAAGCACCACGTTCATCTTGCAATGCTACACTAACATGGCAAATGCTATTGTTACATTTGGTCATGAGCTATTTTAAGCAAAAATTTGCTTAAAAAACCACCGAAAGACAACCTTTTCCTTTAGTTATCCGTCCCTGCCTAAACAAGCTGTTTATATGGGGAACTTTGAGTTTTCTGTTCTCTCTCCAGTTTTCCTCAGGAATAACGCCACTGGCAATCTCCATGAATCTCTCTTGACTCTTTCTGAAGGTTAAACTGACTACAAGAAAGCTGGATCAAAGGGAAAGAAAACCTTTATTCTAGAAGCACAGAAATATTTACATAACACAAGATAAGCTACAATTCCTCGTTTCTACCACGTAGACAGGCTGGTAAAAAGTGTATAAAAATCAGCCATTTTCAGTGGAACTGGGGAGGGGAGGAGAAGAGGGGTTTCATAGCTCGTGTAAGAGAAGAGAGACAAGGCTGGGCACCAGCACAGTTTGTAAAGCATCTAATTGAAAAGATCCAGAGTTCTCAGGGTTTCCTGCCTGAGGGAGAAGAATCTCGGAGCCATTTCCATGCACAAGAGGAAAACAGAATGAAGTATCCCACTGCGGCCCGAGGCTGCCACCTCCTCCAAGCAGCAAACCAAGGACCGCCAGGAGCTCGGCTAAATAAGCCATCAAATGACAAACCTGGCTATTGATTGGGAAATGACTGCTGCAAACAATGGGATTGATGCAGGCAGCCCTCGGAAAGCAAGACAAGAGCTTCATTTCAACCTCCTCTTCCGAGCTGCTCTCTCAGTTCCTCAGCTGTGACCACAAATTTTGGCAGCAGTCTACTAACAGGACTGATGAGAAATAATACAAATTGACCTAGGGTTGGTCATTGCAGAGCAAAAGTAAAAATGAGATAAAGAGATATTTTTTCACAACATATTTCTCAAGAATTGGCCTCTTTTTGGCCAGCTCTGTTAAATTCAGAATAATGGGAAGTTCAATACACTTATCGATATTTATTCTAATGAGTTCATCATCTCTTCTCACCGATGTGCTGGAACCAAACCCAGGAATGTTTCGAAATCAAACACCCACTTCTGTCTGCCCTGAGAGGAGCAGAGCTATCTGTTCTGCAGCTAATTAGCCATCCTCTAGGAAGAAACGAGAAAGGCCATGCTTTAAATTAAACCCATCTGGTAAAGGCTTTCTTGAAAAAATGAGACGTATGTCATGTTTTGGAGCTATCAGAGGCAGAGGTTCCCAGCAGAGGCCATCTGTCTCAGGTAACTGCTGCCAGTCCTCAAGATTATCAATTAGTCTGTAATGATTGTTTATATGAAGGTTCAGGAGCAGATCCCTCACACTGGCTGACCTCTGAATACGAACATCATGGAGGGGGTCTAACAAAAGCCCAAGATGAGGAGCAGGGCATCGCTTCCCAACGCCTGCCTTTCCTTCAAGGACATAGCAGGACTCTTGCTCTTCCTTGAGTTCAAATAAGAACCGAGATGCTGCTGCTTGTGGCCACTTTCCTACTTAATTGGAGCATCGTTAGCAAGTGTGGGACAGGTTCAGGTCCCTCCCTGCCCAAGGGGTTTTAAGGCAACATCCCTGATTTTCTTGAAGCCTCGTGGATTAGAGCCCTCTCTTACACTCACCACTGCCCACAGCTGCCTGAACTCCCAGCTCCACGTCCAGGATGCTTTTAGAGATGAAGCACCACGATATCTAGACGTGGATTGATGTGCTAACTAGGCTCCACCACATACAGCCCACGGCACGGTCACAGCCACAACGCCAAGACTAAATTGCTGCAAATCACACTTCCCAAATCTCAGAGGAGTCTCAGACCACAGCCAGGCTTGGATCTATTTTTTTTTTTTCCCCTATTCTTTGTAGTTTCAATTCATTTCCAACACGCCACGTGCTCTATTCTCTGGTCACAGCACAGCTGAAGTGCAGTCACACGAGTCCTGCTGGTACTAAAGCAGCTTCTGTCTCTCTGCTCTTATCGGGGCAGCACAGGGCTGGGACCAGCTTGTAAGCAGAGAAATTGCTTACATAATTTATGATGTCTCTTGTTGTCAAAATAACCGGACAAGCTTAAAAATATAAGCAGACACGGTGAGGAACAATATGCTTAAAATGTTGAATTATATGGTAGTGGCATAGAATGGGAAATAACTGAAATTAGAAGAGAATAAAAATGCAAGGTATTAGAGAAATGTCAGACATGTCCTGTACTTCACCCATCAATAATGCATCATACGTTGCCTTAAAGACAGAAGATCATGATGTCCAGGTGGCAATATCAAGGAAGATATTTGAAGTGTCAAATAAACCTTACGGCAGCGAGTGGACTCTGCTGATGGTGTGTCACACCTGTAACCTCCAGGGAAGGGACCTGCTGTACGTGGGCTTTTTAGGCATTTTTTCATTAATATTAAGAAAAAAACCATTTGGACATCTCTTTCTCTGTATGTGCAGAACAGCTAAGTGATGTGAGCACAGTAGGTCATACACAGAAAAAACAGATGCACAAATGAATATGCCAAAAGGTGCTGGAGCATCGCTCTTCACAGAGGGAAAATCTTCCTGGAGCTTGAAGAGATGAGGATAAATATATAAAGAATGCACACAGCAAACTGAGGGGTGAGGGGGCTGTTTTCTACACACCAGAGGCAAAGATGATGTTGATTGCCAGGTTGCAGATGGACACCGTGTATTTTAGAAATTAAACTAGAAGTGTTGGGTTTTTTCTGTTGTTGTTTTTGTTGGGTTTTTTTTCTTTTTCTTTTTCTTTACCACATCAGTTGGATTTCTGTCTGTGGGAAACTTTTCCTCAGAGAGACTCTTTTCATAGGAACAGCAGGGCATGGAGGGGTAACAGCGTGAAATGAGAGATCTTGGAAAGCAGCGGCGTTCTGCAGGAAGCCCAGCATTTACATGTTAAGCTACATCTATTCCCCGAATGCTCAGATACATGAAGGCAACCCCAGAATTTTAGTTTTCAGCTGCAGATCTTTTGGTTTCAGCCTGAATTTAAAGGTCATGCCTGTTTAGAGGTGGCTGCGTGCTGCTGGAGCAGTGTTACACAGCTCTCCTTAGGAAGAGTGGTGAGAAAAGCGCCGGCTCAGCCGCGCCGGGACGTCGGGGTCACAATCCCGTCTGTAGCAAACGGTGTCTGACATCGGCCCCCGTTCCCAGTGTCAGTGGCCCTGATACACTGGGATGTTTTATGAGAGAGACTTCTCTGATATCGGTGACCTTAACAAGAGCTTTTTAGCACTTGTCAGGGCTATGACAGCTGAATCTTTTTAGGCATGTAAATGCAGCGCGAGCGGAAAGCAACTGAACAAAACCCACTGTCCTTTTCACAAAACACGGCCCTGAGGGAAGTTCAAGACATTTAAACACAATTTTAACCTTTCTCATCTTCAGAAATCAAACTTATTTTTGACCAGGATGAAGGCTTCTTACCTGACGTGGTGATTTTGCCCTTCAGCTTTGCACCATGCGGCTGGAGGGGTGAGCAGGGCTAACACCCACCATCTCCCTCCCACCACCATGGCCAGGACCACCTCACCAGCACTGGCCAGCCAGGGCTGCAGGGCACCAATGCTCAGCTGTGCTTCTTGCTCCTCCTCATCCTCCCATGACAGCCAGATGAACAGTTGAGCACGGCAAGGTTGTCATCAACACCACCGAGCTCCCCCGTACACTGTTTCCTCCCTCCCTTCTGCATTCAGAAGCAGGTGAAGTGGGAGATAAAGAATAAAATTATGACCCTTGTCATCATCTTCCAAATGAGAAGCACTGATGTGACTGCGTATTTGAATATTCAGGAAAGGGGCAGACCTACACACTGGATTTACTGACATAAATTTTGGTCTCAGGTATTGAATTCCTCATGATGAGGAAGGTTGCAGAAAAATTATATGTATGTGGAATGCATAAGAGGTGAGGGCTCGCTTTCGCCTGCCAATATATAAAGGACTCGAATGATTGTTGGTTTGTTGGGGTTTGTGATTAGATTGATACGGCTTATGCCTAAGTATGCTGCTGTTAGAGATGAACAATTAAATAGGAAAAGAAGCTAAGATCTTTGGATTCATCCAAAATGCACTGGGGAGCCGGTGGGGAAGGGCCCTTGGAGAGACTGATTCAACACCAGAAAGGAGTAGATACCCTCCACAGGGTTCCTATTTCAGTTCCTCTGGTAAACTGGTCATTTATCTCACACATGCTGGCGAGACAGCACATGGGACAGCACAGTCCCACCTCCTCTGGAGGTGGAGTACAACTTCTGAAGCCCCAAGGGAGGGAGCAGATGGAGGTGGAGATACCTCGTCTCACACACACCCACACCAAGAGCAGAGACAAAGACTCCTCAGACCCCAGCACAACTGCACATGGTGGGACTTAAAAAGACCCGTTTCAAGATGACTTCCTTCCCCTTCCTCATCTTCCTCTCATGGTACCGAGAGGCAATTTCACACATAACTGAAGGAAAGAGTCTAACCTCAGAAGAATATTATTCTGAAGATGAGCATGCTTTACTCAGAAATCCTAGGGGTGCTCGTTCAGCGCTTCACTGAAGGGTGAGCTCAGGTCTGACAGCAGCTACTCTGGGGGTAGACCCAGCTGGCGTCACCAGGCGAGCAGACTTGCTTAGCAAGGCAAAACATTCACCTGGGGCTTTGGAAGACTCAGGTTCTGGCCTCCCAATTCCCTCGAACGAATGCATTTATGCTTTGCTCTGTTGCCTCCACAAGCGCTGATGGCACTGAGGCATCTGGTGTGCTGAGACCAGTACTTATCCTGCTGATGAACGTGACAAAATTGTTTCAGGTTTTTTTTAGCTGCTTGTTTGTCTGCACCTGGGTAAGTCTCTTGTCTTATACTTGGAGTAAGTTTTCTGTTTCTTTCTGCCTGTAAACCTCCTACTCAAGTAGGAGTTACAGTGACAGGACAAGAGGAAATGGCCTCCAGTTGTGCCCAGGGCAGTTGAGATGGGATGTGAGGAAGAATTTCTTTGCTGAAAGGGTTCTGAGGCATTGGAAGGGGTTGTCCAGGGCAGTGGTGGAGTCCCCATCCCTGGAGGGATTGAAGAGTCGTGTAGACATAGCGCTGAGGGACATGGGTTAGTCGGGGACTTGTCAGTGTTGGGTTAATCATTGGACTCAATGATCTCAAAGGGCTTTCCCATCTAGGCAATTCAGTGATTCTGTGATTCTACCCAAAGGCATCTTATTCCAGTATCACGTCCCCAGGGCATCTGTTAGCGACAGTATTTGACACTGTGAAGTCTCAGAGGTTTCTGTCACCCAGCAGCAGAGAGCCCTCCCAACCCTGAAAGATTCCATGTGTTTGCCTCCAGCAGTCCTGCTGTACATCCACCATATAGCCCAGGACCACGGGCTGGATCAGACCACATGCTGAGGAGGAAGGAAGAGGAAAAGAGATTCTCCTTTTCCCTCTCTCCCTTCAACAAATCCACACCTGGTTATCGTGCTGGCTTTTGGCATCTGATGCTACTTTGCACCCCTTTGCATTCACCTCTCACCTGGTCCTTGGGCAAGTCAGAAATCTGTTACCATTCTGGGACTCAAATGCTACCAATGTGCACCACCACTGAACTGCCCAGAACTCTTCTCTTTTTCAACTACATCCTCTCTCTGTGTGTCCCATTCAGTTACTCAAGCTTTACTGCTACATTTAGGGGACAGAGTAGGAGTTACAGAAAGCAGCAGCATCCCTGTGCGTAAGATAAAACTGACCTTACGTACAGGATAGAAACATTTGTAGCTCACAATGGCCACCTGAAATGGGGTTATATAAAACTGTAGATAGTACCAACAATTTCAAAATAGAGAAAAAATTCTCTTTGACACACCTGTAAAATGGAAATATTGCATATTACTTTTAAATGTTTTCTTTTATGAGAAACGTGGTCGTACTGCAGTTAAATGTGTAACTATCTCGGGATTTAGAGCATCAGTTGAAAATTTTCATGGTCAAGATTAAAAAAAAAAAGCTTTGAATCAGAGTTGCTCACCTTTAGCATGCTCATTTGGGGTCTGCCCAGGCACAAACAGCTCCATATCTTACAACACGTTAACGGCGCGGTCAGGGAAGATTGCCTTTGGAAAGAGAACAGAGCAAAAAGAAGCTGAGTCACTGCAGACACTCAGGTGTTTGGGCAATACTGAGAGTCATGGTCAGTGAGGCTCAACACTCTATAACCAGCAAACAACACTGCACCAGGAGTCATTAATCTATTACAGAATCTTTAAAAAAAATAAAATCACAAACTGAAGCAGTGTTCTTATACATTAGTCTGAGACCACTAAAATATTTACACATCCTTGATTTTCTATGGCAATTTGGTATCAATGGCTTAAAGCTCCATTTATCAGTTGGAATGAAAACACCAAAATTTGATGGTCTTTAGCAAGGGCCCTGCTAAGCCTTAGGTTGAAAGTAACTGCAGATTCGCTGTCCTGCTGTCTGACAGGCAGGGATCACCCAAACCTCAGCCAACCTGCTCCAGCCTAAACAAATCAAGTTGTCCCACGCAGACATTTCCTGAGAGGGGACTTCACTCTGAAAACAGGTAAGGAAACCGTGTCGTGTCCCTGAGCTGGCCTCCCCATGGGGTACTGCCATGCCCATGAAGTTTGAAGTCAAATGGTCCAAAATGTGCACAACTAGGAGTGTTCTTTTCACTGCACAGCACTGTAACATGGGAGCAGCTTAGAAATGGTTTGTGTATGAAAACACAAAGCAAGCATGGGCTGTCTTAGGACTGATGTTCTCCTGAGCAAGTTAGTGTCATTATTGCTTCTTTTAGTGCAAGTTCAAAGCCCACAGATGAAGCCTTGGCCCATCACAGAAATATGGGAACTGCTTTTATAATTAAGCTTTTTTTATTATTCTCATTGTAGGCTAATAGGCTGAGGGTCCATATTTGTAATTCATGTTTCTAATTCAGGTATTTACATAATGGACAAAAATCGTAGAATCACAGAATGGTTTGGGTTGGAAGGGACCTTAAAGCTCATCCAGTTCCAACCCCCCTGCCAGCAGCAGGGACACCTTCCACTAGACCAGGTTGCTCAAAGCCTCATCCAACCTGGCCTTGAACACTTCCAGGGAGGAGCAGCCACAGCTTCTCTGGGTAACGTAAAAGCAAGTAAGATGTAGAGGAGAAATATTTGTGGTTTCTTATTAGAGTAAAAGAAGGAGACTTCAAAACATATCTTGAAAAATTGAGGAAAACATTATTTCTAGATACACAGCTTCTAATGGTCTCAAAAACACACATTCAAAACTAAATGAATGATAAGTAAATGTTGGAGATGCAACAGTCTGAATTGGGAATTCTTGCCCTGAAATCTTAATTTCTTTGTATGGTCACAGAGAAGTAAGAAAACAACGTTTCTCTCTCCTTTCCCTTCACCTGCAACAGGCAATGGAAAGGGTTATCCAGTGACCATCCATGTTATCCTTTTCTTAAACACACGTAAAGCTGGATGAACAAAAGACAAAAATGAAGGCTGATGTGCACTGTGTTTCCTATTGTCTTAACCCTGTCCCCCCACTGCATGTGCATTGTTAAATGGAGCAATCCATGGGGCTGAAAATTACCAAGCAGGTGTTTAAAAGACACCCGTAAGCAGTTCTGCTATAGTCTAATTAGTGTTCTAATACATATTACAGTGCAGAGTCATCATTATTTCCTCTTCATTAGCTGCTGATATATAATGTATCTTAAAAAAATGTCTAACACATTTTCTTTTTTTAAATAATAAAAAAGAGCTTATTTCTCCCATTAACATAACAAAGGCAATAGGAATATGATTAATGCAAACCATCTAAACTATGTGCATTAAACATTAAAAACCAACGCACCATCTCAGCCTAATGTGCATTTGCAAATTATAAAATACACTTGTCAATATTCACACTTGCACCAAATTAAATGTTGTTTAGAAAGAAAACAACAGAAAAAAATAATCCTTTTCTACTAGCTGTCTTTTTGTAACTGGAACTGTTGTTTCCTATTCCTATTGTTTGGAAAGAGAGAGATCAGCAAGGCCACCAAAACACATCCAAATTGTTTAAGGCATGGTCTGACCTGGTGGGGAGAGAGCTACAGGATGGATCTATCTTGTAGTCACTCCTGTGAGAGCAATCTGTGTTAGCTCGACACGGGTTTAAATGAGTTTTGGCTGGCGACAGCAGTCTCTGCCCGAGCACACAGCTGTAGCAGAGAAATTGCTAAAACACCACGGTTCCTCTCGGCTCCTCGGATGGACTTTGCAACCACAGGGAGCTCAGCCCTGCTGCAGGATCCCAGCTACCTCCTGCAAAGCTGCTGCGTGTCTGAACTGCATCCCCAGCAACACAAACAGCTTCAGAGCTCGGGGATGTGTGTCCCTGAGGAGCACCTCTGTCCATGAGCCATACTTGATACCTCTCCCCATTGGGATAACCTGTGCCAAGGACAAGATCATCTCCAAGTCTGTGGTCCAAGTTTCCTTACATTTCTGAAGTTGAACAGCTTCCAAAATGGAAGAGATCCAAGTGTTCCCTTCCTAGAAATCTTCTGACATCCACCAAGGAAACCCATCCCCAAAACCTCTGTATTTACCTTGATTATCCCCACCCAGCTGAGCTCCTCTCCCAGTGGAAATTCCAGCTGTGGCTATAGGTGAGCCCAGCACATTCAGTTGTTCGTGTTGAACAACTGGGGGTACATTCACTCACCCAGCCACCCCCTCCTGCTGTCAGCACGTTCCCTAGAGAGGCCTTATGATGATTTGGGAGACTGAGTGATACATGAGGGACACAGCTCCTCTGCTCCCATGCCTATGCAGACTGGATACCCACACAAGAGCATTAAGAGATACCAAGGTCTCGCTAAAATAAGACATTCTCTTTTCCATCTCAAAATTCCATTCTCCATCAAACACTGAAAATCCAGATGAACTCACCAGAGGGGACAGCTGAGGTAGGTATTTTTTAATGCCTGTTTGGCCTTTGACAGCAGCCCTTTAATTACAGCACATGGCAAATCTTCAGCAACTTGCCAATTATGCCTGATGCCCCAACCTCAACTTAAAGCTTCTCTGCAGTTCTGCTCTCAACCTTCTCCAAAAGAACAATAACAGATGCTTCACAAACTGATCCCTTATGAAATGCAACACCAAGTCTATAATGAGGTTTTACTGCAACAACAACAGATTTTACTCTTCCTCTGGAGATCTACAGAAATCTGGTCAATTTTTAGAAGAATTCAAGCTTTGGGAAGCAAAAATACTCAAAGTTGACACCAGTCATGATGATGATACAAGCAGTAGAGATGTCAGGGGCATGGGGCCGTGCCCTCTTGCCTGCCCTGCACCCACCATCCACGCAGACACAGATTTAGACCTTGAACTAAAAGATGGGGGGTTAATTCACACCCTGCTGAAGCTCAGTGGTGCCTCACTGGTGACTTGGCACCGTGGTGTCACTCTGTCCTCATAGAGGATGAGCCAGGTCCATATCAACACCATCAAGAAGCTGGAAATAGCCCCAGGATGTGCTAAGGACGCTTCTATCCATGGCACAAGGACATGTTTTCCTTGGGTTGCCCAAGCACCTTACTTTCAGCTGAGTCAAGAAGAGGTGCTCACTTGGGGCTGTCTCCTTGCTGAGGAACACGGCAGCTCAAACCATGTTCTACAGCTATGGACATGCACTGACAAGAAGTCCAAGTTCCCTGTTCCCATGACAGGGTGAGAAGGACTTGCCAGCAACATCTGCAAAGCCAAGCCAGGACCGATTCCCCGCTGGGTCCTCTCATGTCTCAGCAGAGCCACACTTCACTGCAACATCACCAAGCGTTGTGTTCCAAAAGCACCCCACAAATGCGAGTCGACAAGCGCCATGAGGGATGCTACAGGTAGGTAAGGCTTAATGCCTTCACTTCAAAGACAGGGAATCAGCAGCAAATAGGATAAACAATTTAGTTTAGGTCATTCAATAAATCAGTCGCAGAGCCTGGGTTGGAAGCCAGAGATCTTGTCTCCTTCTATTGTCTTCATTTAACTTCGCTAGAACCACCTTAATTACTTTCTTTTGTTGTTACAGGCAAAAACTTGAGCATAGGAAATAGTATAAAGCTCTGTGCAATGCTGAAAAGAAAGCTTGATGGGATTTTGTCTCCTTTGCTGCAAACACCCAGGACAAAGAGCAAAAGGCTAAAAGCAGATGGACCACTGAGTCTTCTTGGTTTGTTTCTACAAGATTTTTTTTCCTTATTTTTATTATTAGCCAAAACACTCTGAAGTTTCCAAAGGAAAAGGGTAATGGTGTCAAGAAAATTTAACATGTCATTGAGATTAATTCAGTGTAGCTCTATTAGCTTTAGGTTGGCTTCTTTCTTTTTTTTAAGACATGTTTACATCTCTGCTTAAAGAAACTATTGAACCACATCTAACTGCAGTGGTGTGCTATACCTCGAGGTATATTAAACTAGCCAAGAAGCACAATAGTTTGATAATGTCTTAATGCACCATGGACATAGCATTTGATTTCATCTATTGATCACTCTGTATACAATTAGTTGGGTAAGTACAAGTTTACAATCAGTGCTGCTCCTTACTCTTGTTTTCTGAGGTGAATAAAACAGACTGAAGCATAAGTGTGGGAAAGCAATCATGTTTCCTGACCTTAGAAGTGACATCCATCCACGGTAATGAAGCATGAAGGCTTTTTAAAATCATGCAGAAGAGCAGTCCATTGGAGTTACGCTGACTGGTCTCTCACCTATGATTTAAAATCATTTTAAATGGATGCTTAAAGAAACATGATTGGGTTTTGTTGGGATTTTTTTAAATTGAGGTTAACCTCCAGCTTTAAGAAAGGCAAAGAGTGACTATTTGCTTAATTTCAGTTCCAGACACTTCTATAAGTAAAAACTGCAAAAATGTTTAATACATTTAAAGGTAACAACAAAGTTTTTCTTCCTCTTCTGTCTGATTCAAGGTTGCAGATATTTATTTGTATTCTAATTTCTGACTTCTCAACAGCTATAGGAAAATGTCTTTTAGCACTGAGACTTTCAAAGATGTTATGTTGACACGTCCACTCTGACCAACACCCACTTAGCACATCAGGAACTAACTGTAAAATCAATTACTTCAACAGCTATTTTTGCAGCCTGAAGTGTAATTACCCATGAAATGTTGATGTTTTTCAGGATAGCAGAAATTAATCTTTTATGCTTAACCTGGACTTTCCCTACATACATCCAAGATGCAGTGCTTGGATATGGAGAGAGAAAACAGCAGAGCTGGTTCTCGCCTATTCTGGAGCAGTTAAACATTGTTTTAACACTTTGGAAAGTGTGGTGGAGCATGGCCAGGTCTCCCAAACATAAACTGAATTAACAACCAGATCCCTACCAGTAAAGACACTTGTCCCCTGGGTGATGCCTTCTTTTTTTCCCCTCTTCCACCTTTCATCTGCTTCTTGTCCCACTACCAGAGGACGTGCCTGTAGATGAGGAGGTTTCTGACTAATTTCTGTGACTATCTGTAGGAAGCCATCTCCTACCTCGAGGAACACATGCTTTCACAGCATCAGCTCCACAACAGCAACAGCAAGGTACCCCCTGCCAGACTTCAAGGACATGGAACGGGGTTGGGTTTTCAAAAGCGCTCGACATGCACGGCACAGAGCTACGTCAAGAAGTTCGCTCCAGTTATGGATGCTGGATATTAACAACAACTCTAAACGTGATAATGAGTTCATCTATCTCAGACTTACAGTAGCCTTTGTGTAAAAGTATTTTACAGTTGAATAAGATTTTTTTTTTTAGCTCTATGTAAAACAGGCATCAGTATAATCCCTAGAATCTAATAATGATTCCATCAGTGTAAAATCATTATCCTTAGGCAAGAAGGAAACCAATTCAATTATGATGTTGGTTGAAAAATTGAGGGTGAGAAGTTGTAGTACATATTAAACTTGAGGCTGGAAAAGTTGTAGTACATATTAAAATGGTTACTACAAAATTTGTGCATCCAGGCTAACAAATGCTAATATGTTCCTTTGTTACCTTCTAATTTATATGATTCATGTAAGCCTGCAGCAAGAGAAACTTGGTTTAAAATTCATCTACATTAAAAAATAGCAATGCAATGAATTGTAAAGTTATTAGCATTCATGTCTGGTTGTGTTATTAAGCTGTACACATCAAATCTGGTAGTACAAGTACAGAAATGTCATAATGAAGTAGAACAACATTTAATCACAAGAATTTCTAAAGGTCATCCGAGCATCATATAAATTCATCCATGCATGACAGCAGTATGAAATAAATAACTGAAAGAACACAATATGAATAAACTTCAATCGTTAAGTTTTGTTTCCAATAGTAGAAGAATTAGCCAAATTTCATGCTGAGAGAACAGCTAACAAAAAAAATACCGAGTTCTGCAGCTGTAATTAATGGAAGAATAATAAGAAGTAGATAAGGAATTTTACACAAGGGAGGCAACGAGGTATGTACCCTGATAGCTTCCTATGAACAGCTGATCTCGTACGTCTCCGTAAAACTGAAATGTTCAGTTCAGTTTTTTTCTTCCTCATTAGCCTAAATGACTCAGTTTAAATATCCAATGATTTGTTAATATCTTTGCACTCACTAATAAAAACAGCCCGACTGCTTTAGGGTGTGGATTATAGACCTGACACTTGGCAGCTCCAAACAGCAGAGCTATTTTAATATTTCATGTTAATGTAGTGCCAGTCTCCGTTTTCCTCACCGTGCGCTGAGATGCTCCGGTATGGTCAGAGCAGATGCTGTGGTCACCCAGGGCCAGGCTCTGGTACACACAGTCGTGTTCAGCAGCACCTTGCTCTGCACAAACCCTAATTGATTTCACTGGGACACTTCCCAGAATCCAGTCCAGCTCACAGTGATTAAAGGCACCGGGATCTGGCTCGGAAGGTGAAATCATGTGCTTGGGGAAGGCGACGCAGTGCAGGGGCACACAGGCGCCATGAGATGGGCTAAATAACTAATGCATCAAAGACTGCTTCTGTGGGTACCCATGGCTTTCACCTCCTTAGTTGTCTTGGACAGAAAAAGGAAGAGGTCCTTTTTATTTTTGAGCTGGTCTTCAGCCCCAGACACTCCCAGCACAGGAGCTGGTGGGACACGGGAGGAGATGAGCCCCGTTTCCCTTCTCTGAGCAGCCACTTTTGGGCAGGATCTGGAGCGCTGCACTGGGAACTAATCCTTTATTCTGTCTGAACAGGATCACTGTAAGGTTTTAATGAGAAGGATTTTTTTTTGTAATGGTAGTTCTTGGTCAGAATTCAAGCAAACCATATTCCTGGTGCTGTAATAACAGTATCTGGGCTGGTGAAGAGAAGAGAAAGCAGACAAAGTGCTTTTCTGCTTCCGTGGATTTCAGGTGGCCAAACCTCCGTGCACAGAAAAGCCTGTCAGATGGATCTCTGGGCTTCCTTAGCCTAATGGCAAATGGGAATTTCTTACAAAGCAAACGCTTCTCTCCTGCTGGACCTGTAAATCCTCCGAGTGCCACGTGCGTGCCCATATCTGTGTGGGTCCTTCCCCTTTGAAAGGAGCACTGGTAGCGATGGAGGACACTTAACATCTGGCACTAGAAAGGAGACAAAATACAGATACTATATATTTCTCCAGTGACAAGCCAGCTGGATTAGCTGTGTGATTTTGTGCATCACTGAGAGGAAAGGAGAACATGCTACTCTATATTTCAAACTAATTTGGAGAATCCACCACTGTCCCTCCGGAGAAGTGCTCGCTCGTTTCTCACATTACACAGAATTAGGTTTGTCAGCCTGGCTCCCAGCACCTTCTCCTCTCCATCCTCTTCCCCAGTGCCTGTGCTGGTACCATCAGCATAGGGCAGCTGGGCTGAACCTACAGCCTTGGGCTTCAACTCTCTTCACCAGAGCAATTCCTACACTGGGTAATAATACAAAATATCACATATTGGGTGATAACACTAAAATCTTAATCTGCACATCAACCATCTACTAAGGCAGGACATGAGACACACAAAGAGGATGTTACACTATCATTTTCCATCTCCTTATTTCATATGTTCCCTCTAAGCCCAATCAACAGAGTATTTTTTTAAAAATAATTCCAATAAGTTACTTCAAAAAACAACAGACAACTCCAGAGGCTGAGTACAGTCTCATGCGTCATTTTAATATATTTTTTAATTCATTAGTATCTGCACTAAATGAAACAATTTATAACCACACTCAGGTTTCCTAACAAATCATCCCAGCAGCATGTTTACT
>NW_010310088.1:76013-81801 GCF_000700745.2 Antrostomus carolinensis | reverse complement strand
AAATGAATAAACAGAATGAAATCAGAAAAGAAAAAACAGTACTAAATGAAAGCTAGAGGAGCTGAAAAGAACCACGAGATTATAATCTTAAATTAAAACTGCAGTGAGGGCAATATAAAAGATATTCTAATCACTACATCCAATTAAATGAAGTAAATCACTAAAGCATGGTAAGTGCCTTAACTATTATAATAATTAAGAATCAAACAGAAATCAAGCATCTTTGAAAGACTGATGATGCACATTAGTGAGCAGGGAATGCTGTTTCCCATTCCAACGCAGAGGCAGAGCAGACAACATGGGAGATCACCCTGTGCCTAACGCCAGCCAGGGCGTGGAGATGGGTGTCCCACATGGAAATCCCCACTGGAGATGGGGAGGTCTCTTCCCCACAGTGCCAGCGATC
The DNA here is from genome assembly GCF_000700745.2 of Antrostomus carolinensis. NCBI lineage: Eukaryota > Metazoa > Chordata > Aves > Caprimulgiformes > Caprimulgidae > Antrostomus > Antrostomus carolinensis. The sequence goes on along the minus strand of NW_010310088.1, from coordinate 81,395 downwards.
TCCTGCTCCTGGTCCCACTGCCGAGGGGAACGGCATCTTACGCCCCTGCCCCGCTGCTGTGCGGGGAAAGCAGCGCCGTGCTGCCCACAAAGCCACGGCTCCTTCAGAGGACCCCCCCGGATGTCTGCATCCTCTCCTGCTGCTCCGCTCCCGACAGCCCCTCTCCTCCGCTCCCTCCTCCCCGAGGAGATACGCAAACAGAAATCTGATGAGAAGTTCCATGAAAAACTTCATACTGAAACTGCAGCGCTCCAGGCAAACACTGCTTTGTACATTTTATGATCTCACAGTCTGAAGTTCCAAAGCAAACATATGAATTAGAATCACAGAATGGTTTGGGTGAGACCTTTCAAGACCATCTAGTCCAACCCCCTGCAGTGAGCGGGGACATCTCCAATCAGACCAGGTTGCTCAGAGCCCCGTCCAACCTGACATGGAATGTTTCCAGGGATAGGGCTTCTACCACCTCTCTGGGCAACCTGGGCCTGGGTTTCACCATCCTCATCATAAAAAATTTCTTCCTTAGATCTCCTCTGAATCTACCTGCTTTTAGTTTAAAACCGAAACCCCTTGTCATACCAACATGGGTTCCTCCAAAGTAGAATGACAGCCTATAGCTCAGCGACGGCCACTTCTGTAGGAACATGTGTGATTGTCCAAGTGCACTCAGAACACATTTAACATCTCTCCAGTGCTGGAACATTCTTGCCCTAACGCAGTGATAAATTACAGCACAACCATTCGGATAAGAATCTGTGGTTCATGTACAAGTCCTCATTAAATTAGACAGTCATCTTCCTATTCTAAAGCAGTCTGAGGCCATGCATGGGTGATAGATATTTTAATTAATAAAATTAGCAACCAAGAAATACAATTCAGACACAAGATTTATCTGCAAATGATAATTCCTCAAGTTTTCTGCAATAGCTGGAAAAATGAACAGGAAACATTGCTATTGTGCCACACTAAAATAGCAGCGCCTGCACAGACCTCACTGATGACTCTTGAACTTCCAGAAAGGTTTCAATAAATCTTTTTTTTAAGAGTCAGAACATTCCTGTTTATACAGGACAAACTTTTACTAAATTCCACATATCTGAGGTTTCCTTGCCTTCAGAAAGCTATGCGAAATATTGCAGGGTAGTTGATACTAGGTGAACTCTAAAATTGGAGTTCAGAGTGTGCTTTGTGTAGACAAAATGTACTCCTGTTTGGAAAGAAAGGCTACAGACAGGTTCCAGGGTGGGAAACTTGTCCTGCTGGAGTCCTCTGCTGCGTGAAGACACCCTGAAGTGCAGTAGGATGTTTTCATGAGTGAACACAGCGAAGGGGGAATCATTTGCACTGTTTTCTCTCCTTGTTTCACTAATGTTGTAGCTCTGATTATTATAAATAATCCTGATAGCTTATTTAAACTCCACTGCCCCACACTCCAGGGAGAAGGAGCAGTATTGGAAGGACTAAAACCACAACAGATTTTAAGGGCACATAAGTAATTATTTCTAACAGTTCTCCCTCCATTTTCACTTCACACATCCCTTCTGCCTGGCAAAAGTTTGTAAAGGAAAAACACACAAAGAAAAAGCAAGCTGAACAAAAGCCACAGCGAGTTTTGTTCCCGTTCTTGTTCGTATTTGTTTTCCCTGTAAGAAAAATGCATTGAAATGCTCAGTGTGGGATTTCATATGTTGCAATTTTATCTCAGGAAAGTAATCTCTCCCACACTGCATTGTATGAAAGGGAAGAGAATACAGCAGTAATGTGGGTTTTTTTTTTCATTCCTACAACTTCGTTATTGCCGGCGAGCAAATACAATTACACGTTGTGCACAACAATACATGCTAAAACTATAAAATATCTGCAGTATATCTAAGTCTATTTGAAAATTGTCAAGCCTCCATTCAAGTAAAGAAGAAGAAAACAGGAAAGTGTTACAGAAGGACAGGTTACCGGGCTGTTTTGGCAGCAGGAAAGAGCTCAGATAGGAATATGAGCAATCTGCAACCTGCAAAGGCCAGTCCACCACTTGGCCAGTACCCAAGTTTTATTAACAGGCTGTAACACTCCCCACTCTGCAATTGCATCTGCAATATTACTTTTAGAAAGCTCATTTTCACCGAGTCCAGCTCATAATCACTTTTGTGTTTTGAACCATAGAACTATTAAAATTTTACAATATTAGACTAAGTACAGGTATTTCATTGGCAAGACTGATCCTTGAATTTTTCCTTTACTACTTTCCCAAAGCACAACCTGCTCTGACCCCAGTGCTGAGAGGTCCTGGCAGCTTCAGCCCTCTCAGAAATCAGAAGATTTCCACAAAAATGGTACTTCTGTCCTGACTTACTAACTGCTAGTGTTCTCACCCACCGCTCCAAAGGAACCAGCAAACGCTCCCAGCCCGGCCAGCGATGTTCCCACAACAGCAATCCCAGTTCCCACCACTATGGGTTACAGTTTGCTGGCCCCTGCACAAATATTAGATGAAATGCAAAATGCATTGAAGAACACAGCCTGGCAAAAGTCACAGAATTGTAGTGGCTGGAAAAGACCTTTAAGATCACTGAGTCCAACCATAAAGTCAGGTGAGTACTAACACGATCTGATCCAAGCCACGAGAGAGGACCTAAGCCTGACAAGATTCCAGAAGCATTTGGCCAAGGCCCTCAGACGCATGGTCTGAATGTTGGGATTGTCCTGTGCAGGGACAGGAGTTGGACTGATGATCCTTGTGGGTCCCTTCCAGCTCACAATGTTCTATGACTCTATGATTAGGAAACTCCAGTGCTAGAGTTTGCTTTGGACACACAGACACAGCGGTAAAGGGGTTTAACTGAGGTCTGCCAGATAAAACCAGTGAGCACTAGAGCCATTTCCCAGTGGAGATGGATGTATTAAGTTACCAAACCACACGCTGTTTTCAGCTGTAGCTTTCAGACCAGGCTCACACCAAAAGACCATCCCACTGAGGGGATTTGCAGTATGATGCCGTATTAAAAAATGCAAGTCAAAGACAAAAAGTAACAACAACAAAGTAACGACATTAATCCAAAAAGGCTCAGTAGAGGAATCCAAATTCAGTTCAAACTTGCTCAATTTCAGAAAAAAAAATATTGCAAACTACATTGGAGAATATCCCAGAGCTTCAGAGACAGCCTTGTCCTTCAGCGCTTGTGTCACACCACGACTGAGACGCCACTAAATAGACAGCTTCTTTTTCTGAGGGTTGGTCTTGGGGAGCTCCCCAGTTACCTGCAGCTCCTGCACTTGGCCAAAGCAATGCTTCGGCCCCTCCTGCCCTTTCAGACCCCACGACCACTGCAGCTGGTGACTTTGCCTTCAGACCTGCTCCTGCGGGTGACTTCTGATCTCCAACAAGCCCCCCCTCACAATCCACCTCTTCCATTATCTCTATCATGTCAGTCTTCAAACTCTCATCACTAAAGATTTAACCAGCCACCCAGGTCTTTCCAACAGTTCCACACTCGAGAGCCTCTACTTATCTGTGGAAATATTTTACCCTTCACCATAAAAAAGCTTAGATTTTTCTGTGTTTGAACTTCAGTCTGCTTTATTTTATCTTCTAATATATCTCAGCGTCTTTTACAGTTCCTGGTTATATCATTATGCATTTGAGCAAGTCTCCCCTAAGGAATGACCTTATCTATAGGTATTAAAGCTTGACAGCTTTCAGCTTGTCTTTTACTGCTGGATTTGTTCCTTGGGCTGGGGAAGGGGAAGGCTGGGTTCAATGGATAAGCAGTAAATATCTACTGAGATCTCCCTGCCCAGGTTTAACCCTTTTCACAGATTCTGTCTATAAAAATCTTGGATAATTGCTCTGTCTTTTCTTTCCCCAAATTAGCCCAACAAAGAAAAATCTGCATCTCTAGTAATATTTTCGAGGTCTGGCATTTCAGAAATGAGGATTGCTTCCCCAAATGCGGAACCAGAGGATTTGATCAGAGCAATGGTCTGCATGCCTGATTACTCTCCCACGTCAGACCCACTGACCAACCACTCCAAATAAAGATGCCAACAACACAGAAGGTCGTGACTGGCCCCCAAACGTGCTTCTATTAAGACTTAACTTACAATTTTTTATTTTCCATCGAGTTTTCCAGCTTTTCAAAAATATATCCTTATTAATGGAATTGTAGATGTTCTCATTATATATTCAGCTTTTTAAACACAGTAAATTGTGATCCTGAACTGACAATAAACTCTTCAGGGTTCTTGTATAAAGCACTGCTCTTCCCATTAAATTTCCAAGAAAGTATTTCTGGTTTTGTACTCGAAATCCCAGAAATGGCACTAGAGAAACCTAGCATTTTATTCTAAAATTTAATACAACCTATTTCACTCAGCATGAAAGCATTTCAAAATGACTCCAGTGCAGATTGTGGTTCACTGTTGTATTTGGTGAGCTTAGTATGTCCATGGCAACTGATGAATATTACCGCTGCTATTGCTATAAATAACAAACCTATTTGGCAAAGTCTGAGATGTAAATATTAAATCCAGCACAAAGGAAATTTTCTGTCCCTTCTTTTGCTCCCTTCTGAGTTAGGAACCTATACTTGCATGTCAGTAGATTATTTCCAGTTAGATCTGCAGGTGTCACAACATTGCAGAAACGAGCAATTTTGATTGACGTTGCTTTCAACAAGAATCACACATTTGGGGTCGGGGCAGGAGCGATGCTGTGTCATGCCAGGCTGGCTGTAGCAGCAACCGTGAGTGCTCCCAGTCCCAGCAATGAGATGGTACAGAGTGCACATCTTTTGGAGAACCATCAAAATATCTGGCCATTTGTGGCTTCATTTTCAAAAAGTTAAAGGCACAGTCTCACCTGCAGTAGCATATCTCAAGTGGGTCACTATTTTGCATGTGCAAATTAGACACGAGGGTATGCAAATGGAGCTAATACCCTTTCCAACAGATGGTACCTCTGACCGTGAGCCCCTGTTTGGAAACACTCTTTTGGATGGAGTGCCAGAGACCGCACACACGTCAGGAGAACAGAGCGCAGTTACATTGGCTGGTGTGTTTGGGAAGTCATGTACTGTCAAATCTCTACATATCCCTCTGCTCCTCTTGGCCACTCTCCCACTCCTGGCGAGGGAGAGGGGGACATCCCTGATATCTACCTGTGCAGCGATGCTGGGATGGAGCACAGCACAAGCACTCTGTACTGGGCTCTGGTTAGCTGGGGATGGTGGCAGCAGGCCATGGTTCCTCCCTGTGAGCCTGGTGACTGCTTGGTGGGCACGGATGGAGAGAGATCTGTCACCTCCCTGGCAGTGCCAAGCTCTGGCAGGGATGCTAATTGCTTTTGAACTGCCACTTCGTATGAAGAATTCAGATGAACTGCAGAAGCAC